>NC_081408.1:172107640-172395322 GCF_030272615.1 Cryptomeria japonica | reverse complement strand
CTCTACTTTTTTAAGGCTTAGTAGCACATATGCGATACTTATTACTCATAAGCGCGTACGGGGTACTATTCCCATTATTTGATACCCTGGGATAAGATTTTTAGGCTTAGTAGTGCGTACGCACTACTTATCAGCCCAGAATGGGAAAAAAGAATACTGTTGGGCTTGTCAACATTTTATGGTCTAATAGTGCATACGTGGTTGATAGAAATAGTTTTAGTTGCCCAAGAGTCTCAACAGCCTCAAAAGAAGTTTTTGAGGACATTGAAGGCCCGACTGGAACTATGTCTGCACTTCTATCACTGTTGTATACATAAAAGTAAGTGAATTTTTTGTTTTTGCATGATTTCAAATGATTGAATTGTTGTTTTTAGTAGTTTTTTATTTTTGCATGGTTTCAAATGATTGATTTGTGATTGTTTAATAGTTTGATTCCAAAAAATAGTGATAAGATGCATATTTATGGTTATTTGTTTATTTATGTACTTTTCTTTACATATATATGTAATATGATTCTATTTAGGTCAACCGATCTCAACCATGGGAAAGAACAAGAGAGGAATGATGGAACAACAAGAGGCTCAAAAGGAAAGACAAAGGCAGCATATGAAGAAATTGCGTGACATAAGAACAATGGGAGAAGAAGGTATGTCAACCTCAACATCTCAATTCGATTTACCAAACGAATATAATGCACCTAATGCAATTGAAGAAGAAACATTTGATAATTTATCGTTTGAACCTAATGCAATTGAAGAAGAAACATTTGATAATTTACCATTTGAACCTAATGCAATTGAAGAAGATACCGCATTGAATAATCAATTAAATGATGAACATATTACACCTTCTCTACTTGATGAATTGAATGTACATAATGCACTGATGTTAACACCTCCTAGAATCATTTGTAGGAAACCAAAGTATCTAATTGACATTGATGAGAATATATTGAAGTCAATGCCCAATAAAATGAATGAACAAACTTTTAGGAGAATGTTAAAAGAATATAGCAAAACTATTTTAAAAACTTAAATCAAACCGCAAGATGTCAATTAATTGTTCAAATGATTAAAAATTTGAATTTTAGAGAGACAATGAAAATTCTAGGCCTAAGATCATCTGAAAGTAATAGTGAAAGAACTATTGTCAGAAATCTATTTGATGCATATCAATCTATTGGTTCAAAATCACATAGTAAAGATTCTAATGCTACTCGACGTGTCATTACATCAACCATAATGAGCAAGAAAAATAAAAAAAGATCATTTGATAAGCAAAACAAGTAAGTCATTAAACGTTAGTAGAACAACATTAAGTAAAGCATTAAAGAGGTGAGAACAAATAGAGGAACCTAACAATAATTCTCTTTGGGCATTCTTGGGTAGACTACCACACAAAGACAAGGTTGTTGTAGATGCACTAAAAACATTAATTAAATTTTTTTGGCTTGACAACACAAGAGTATCGCCCAACCAAAGAGATGTTGTTAGAAGGTGATTTGGGTCTAAAAATCGTGAGCCACATGTGAAACACTATTTGGATATGACTCAAACTAAATTTTATGAAAGATTCCTTCAAAATTTTCCTCAAATAAAAATTTCTCAAAGATTTTTTGAAATGGCAAAACCTTTTTATATTAAGATTAATCATGTACGCACCATGTGTTGTTGTAGGATGCATATTGAATTTTCCATGCGTTATGATATTTTTCATCATATTTGTTCTACTTTGCACACTAACGATGTTTTGCAGGAATGTAATATACAAGCACCTCCTAAGTCGGCAAGATAATTTATTTCAAGTGTGTTATGTAATAGACATGATTGTTGCATTTATTATAAGATGCCTTGTTTGGAAGGTTCTTGTGCTATATGTGGTGATTTGCAACGTTTACCAAGATGCATACATTTGGAGAGCACCCATGAAATTGGTACGAAACTAGTTTCTTTCAGAAAATACAAGAGTCACATATGGAGTTAAAGATGGAAAAGATTTGAAGAGATGTGAGCTAGTGAAAAATGATATATGTGTAGCTCAATTTATGAAATTTTTTCAAGAGAAACTAGTTTATGAGTACATAATGCATACACATAGAGCTTGATGGTTAGATGAGCAATTCAAGTTGTGTAAGGACACATTTCCTCTTGGCACCATTGTCTCTATCGTTGATTTCACTGAAAATTATACACTACAACCTCAAAATGAAGTGCAATCCATGTATTATCACTCTACACAAGTTTCTATTTTTGTACAAATAGCATTCATGCATGCAGATGATAGCACAGAGGAGGATAGAAAGGTTGTAAGAGAGTATCACTTCTACATAAGTGATGATCATACTCATTCATCAGAGTTTGTACAAGGATGCTTTAAAGTTTTCTATGATAGTTTAAGGGAAAGGAACATACGATACAATCGACACTTAATATGGTCAAATAATTGCGCCGCACAATTCAAGAATGCAAGGATGTTTTATTGGCTGACAAGGATGCATGTGACAAGCGGTGTACAACATTTTTGGAATTTCATTGAGGCTGGACATGGTAAGGGAGAGCATGATGGTGCATGAGCATGTGTGAAAAGAGCCCTAGCCAGGGAAGAATTGAAGTACGAAGGTGGTGCTGAGTTGGTAGATGCAGAAACAATTATGCGATGGTGTAAGTCTACGATGGGTCCAGGTAATCTAGGTACATCATTGGTTCGTAGATATTTTTGGTTGATTACTGAATCTAACATTGAAAACTATCTAGATTATTGTACAGTTGCAGGATCGAGTGACATGCACTCATTTATGAGTTCAAATTCAAGTTCACTGGTAATTTATACGAGACATATGGTATGTTTTTGCTCTTCATGCATGTATTGTTTGTGGGAAGAATGTGAATCAGAAGAGTGGGTTGACAAATGGTCTTGTAGAGCGTTGGTTCCCATTGATTCATATGAAATTCCCAAAGCACTACAATTGAGCCAGATGGAGACATCAGTGGATTTTGACCATGTATCCGACCTAGTGGATTCAGGTGATTTTTTGAGTTAATTTTTTTGCAAGTATTCTTTTTGGTTCATTTTGTTGTACATCATACTTTATTTTTGGTATTAATTAACACTTTATAAAATGCAGGTCATGTGTATGCAGTTGTTGCAGAAGAGAACAATGAAGAAGGAACGGATTACCATTTGTGTCATTGTGTTGAGCCTAAAAGAAAATTGATAACCACAATCATTGACGGAGAGGGTATTGAGTACCCAATAGGGTCTATTGTCATGACAGGAACATGGCTTCAGAGATACCCTATCAAGAATTCTGATGTTTGGTTGTTTGAGGACTTTGAAACACACAGAAATATTCTTCATTTCTCTAACCTTGTTGTTGCAACAAATATTCATTTGATGAAGTATCATGGTAGACCTCATAACAAGATTTTATGGAAAGTTCATGAATTTGACGACGAGGCAATACTTGACACAATACGGGTTAGAGCCAATCCTGAAGGCTCACTTGATTGATTCTACGGTTCAGAGTAGAATGATTTTGAGAATTTTGTATAAATCGTCAACGAATTGTTCTATATTCATTTTTTGTATATATAAGTGCCCATGAGCTGATTTTTACATGTTTATGGGCATAATTTTGTATATTTAAATGGCAATGAGCTGATTTGTACATATGTACATGCCAGATTTTGTATATTAAAATGGCGATGAGCTGAATCACACATATTGTAATGCCAATTTTTGTATAAAAGCCTATGAGATGATTTGTATATTAAAATGGCGATGAGCTGAATCGCATATATTGTAATGCCAAATTTTGTATAAAAGCCCATGAGATTATTTGTAAGACAATTTTTTGTATAATCAAATAGCCAATAGCTGATTTGACCATATTTAGAGGCAAATTTTTGAATAATATGTGACAATGTTTTGTGACTATGTTTTGAGTATATGTGATGTGTCCCTGGTCAATCATGAGCATTCTTGATTCTTGTATAATCATGGATAATTATTTGAGTCGTTATTGGGTCATAGGGGTCATAGATTGAGACTAGATACAATTTGAGCAAAAATTGTCATTGTTGTCAAAAAAATTGTCAAAAAAGTTGTCAAGCAACTTCTACATTGCGTTGGTAGGGTATGACTCTCAATGTTCTGGTGCTTTGGGATGCACAATAGGGCCATGCCTAGCGTAAACCTGCCCACCCAGACATGCTCATGACATCGGTTTGTGCACACGAGGAACATAATCAATTCTAGCCAATCTTGCAACTTTTCCTTGCAAGCAACTGACGGTTTTTTGAGTAGCGAAAAAATGCTACTAAATGAAAATGGCTTCGAGTCATCGAAAATCGAGATAGGCCATTGTAGAGGAGCCTCATGCGACCCCACGAGATCAAACAGATCAACCGTATGTGTCATGGATTGGAAAAAATAGTCCGTCAAATTTTGATAATTTTTTGGACTCAGGGCACTTGAGAGATCTCACCGGTAGGGTATGACTCTCGACATTCTGGTGATTTGGGATGCATGACAGGGCCATGCCTAGAATAAACATGCCCACTCGGACGTGCTCGCAATGTCAGTTTGTGCACACGAGGAACATAATCAATTCTAGCCAATTTTGCAACTTTTCCTTGCAAGCAACTGACAGTTTTTTGAGTAGGCGAAAAAATGCTACTAAATAAAAATGGCTCTAATTCATCGAAAACCAAGATAGGCCATTGTAGAGGAGCCTCACACAACCCCATGAGATCAAATAGATCAACTGTATGTGTCATGGATTGGAAGAAATAGTTCATCAAATTTTGATGATTTTTTGGACTCAGGGCACTTGAGAGATCTCACCGGTAGGATATGACTCTCGACGTTTTGGTGCTTTGGGATGCACGACAAGGCCATGCCTAGCGTAAACATGCCCACCCAGATGCGCTCGCGACGTCAGTTTGTGCACACGAGCAACAAAATCAATTCTAGCCAATCTTGCAACTTTTCCTTGCAAGCAACTGACGATTTTTTGAGCAGGCGAAAAAATGCTAATAATTGAAAATGGCTCCGAGTCATCAAAAACCAAGATAGGCCATTGTAGAGGAGCCTCACGTGATCCCACGGGATTAAACAGATCAACCGTATGTGTCATGGATTGGAAGAAACAGTTCGTTAAATTTTGACAATTTTTTGGACTCAGGGCACTTGAGAAATCTCACCAGTAGGGTATGACCCTCGACGTTCTCATTCTTTGGGATGCATGATAGGTTCATGCCTAGCGTAAACCTGCCCACCCGGACACACTTATGACATCGGTTTGTGCACATGGGGAACATAATCAATTATAGCCAATCTTGCAACTTTTCCTTGCAAGCAACTAACGGTTTTTTGAGCAGGCAAAAAAATGCTACTAATTGAAAATGGCTTCGAGTCATCAAAAACTGAGATAGACAATTGTAGAGGAGCCTACGCGACCCCACGGGATCAAATAGATCGACTGTATGTTTCATGGATTGGAAGAAATAGTTTGTCAAATTTTGACAATTTTTTGGACTCAGGGCACTTGAGAGATTGCACGGGTAGGGTATGACTCTCAACGTTCTAGTGCTTTGGGATGCATGATAGGGCCATGCCTAGCGTAAGCCTGCCCACATGGACACACTCGCGATGTCGGTTTGTGCACACGAGGAACAAAATTTGACCATTGCGAGCGTGAGGGTGCTCTCACACCAAACACATTGTTGTTTATATTCATATTGTCGATTTTTGTTGTTTATATTCACATTGTTAATTACATATGCAAATATTCATTTAAATTTATAAACGGGCAGCCACCAAATACAACGAATACACAATAATGAACTGAATACAAGGAGTTTTGTAGGGTTAATTCAACATTTTAGAAATTTTATCAAATCATATTCCACGATTGCAATGCTTTATATCATATATTTTTGTTGTTTATATTCACATTGTTGATTACATATGCAAATATTCATTTAAATTTATAAAAGGACAACCACAAAATACAACGAATACAAAATAATGAACTCATTACACATTTATTGGATCGAATATCAATATTTATATATATAAAAAGGTATGTATGCCAAGTCAATACAAGTATTACAAAAATGTGGCATATGCCATGTCCAAATCGATATACAATAAAAATGTAGAATATATCTACATGTATTGGTCATTCTATGACCAAAACTAACACTATATGATCCTAAACTTGTGGTGGATCATCAAAATCAAGCCTCTTCGGCGCAATATGCGGCTCTGTAGATGGCTGCAAAACCACAATTCAAAACCCAAGTTAGAATTCTTTTGTAGAAAATAGTTCACAATTAACATCATAACTATGCATTTAACTTTAATTCCTTTGCAATTGAAATGTAGATTACCTCATCGGTTGATCCAAAAGCTAATGTCTTCGCTCTCCTCTCCTTGTCACTCTTAGGAGTTTTCTTGAAGACATACTTAAATTGATCCACGTTATGGCTGTACCGCGAAGGAGTCTATTGTAGATTAAATGTACAATTAATACAATGTACTAACATAAATATATCAAAAACACTTAAAAGATATAATATAGAGAACAATGGCATACCTGTGCCTGAGATGCTTCTCCAATGGACTGAGGATGGCTCACCATCGATGTAGAAACTGGTGCTATTGCCTATACAAAAAATGTACAAAGATTAAATACAATTAATATAATGATATGTATTGAAGGTTGAAAACAATTAATTTTACATATCAAACAAAAGTGTACCGGATCCTGAGATGCTTCTCCAGTGCAAGGAGGAGGGTTCGCCATTGACAAAATAGGTAAGGATATTTCCTATATGAAAAAATTATAAGATTATAATATATCACAAGTTCACATGTACGCATGCATATAATTATGAAATCAAGAAAATAAAGTAGAGATACATACCTCCGCCCTCTCTTGATCCGCAGGCGAATCAGGTGCATTCAACATATCCATAAAGCTCAATGGTCGTTGTACATGTAAAATAGACAAAAAACACTAATCAATCTACAAACCCCAACTAATACTTGATTTCAACATTTTCAAACAATTGTACAACTAAAAATGTGTTCAATTACCTTCTTCACACATTTTGGCGTCTTCGAGGAATTCTTTTTCTTAGGACGAGCCCTAGACACGGAGGGGGTACCCTAAAAACACAAAATTAACATGAGATATTAGTACAAATAATAAATTAAACATAATTTTAAAAATCTAAAATGAAATGACTTGCATATTCCATCAAAACAATACATAAAAAGAGTTGTACAAAATATCATACCGTATAGCCTTGTAGGCCAAAATCAATCACTGAGAGCATGATATCATCAATTTGGGACATTTCGTCCCCTGTCAACACCTACAAACTAGAAATTGGACCAAGCATTAAAGATAGTTAGTATATCTTGTATTTTTTTGAATTCAAAGTGTACTATTCTATTTTAACATGTTACAAAATTTATACCTCAGGCATCAAAGTTGCAGCTGTGGTAACTAGGGGAGGTGTATGGGATACCGTTGTTGCATCCTGAAATGCATATTATTTGTCTCAATTTAAATCGATGTATAACTGAAAATTCATTTATGTAATTACAAAATTAAAGTGACTGCTAAATAAAATGTTATGAATTTAAATCAACACACCTGTGTCTGTGGCTCATGGGCAAACACCATGTCCATCAACTCATCTGTCAATGCGACATCCTCAACCGTGTGAGTCTGACATCTACAACCGCAAATCATGCATAGATGATATGATTATCCATCTGCATCGGCTGCATCATCTATCCCCGAGCATATCCCCGAGAAACTGACACACATATGCTCAATGGGCTCTTTGTCTCCCTCTAACGGCTCATCATCCAATACAATAGGGTGTGCTAATGATGTCCCATGCTAGATGATGGCACCAGTCAATGTTGTGGCCACCTGAAGAGTCTATAGCTCCATCGACTCTTTTAGCTCTAATGGGATAGCCTGATGCACCTTGGGTTTGGGTGCTAGGGGGCGGCGACTCTCTGTGGCTAATCACCTACAGGCTCCAGGTCTATCTTGGGCAGAGCCACCACCTCTACCATGAAACTCTCTCGTGTCAAAATAATTTGGGTGCACATTGAGCACAAACTCACAATATATTTTTCTCAAAAAATATAATGGCACCTCATAATTATTACAAGGTGGATCATCAGAGACCATCCACCACCTCTGCCAAAAAATATTCTTCATCTGCACATTGGTACACCAATGTATGGGAAACCTCTTTGCATTAAGAGGTAATGACTGACCAGTTTTGGGGTCAACAAAAAGGGCACATATTTGTTGTTTAGAAATATTTTTGTTTTTTACTCTATCGTATGATAGCCCATTGGCATGGAATTGACGACACCTATCCCTAAAGCTTCCCCATTTGGTAATTTATGTGGAAACAACTATGGCACCACTAGCTAATGTTTCTAGGCTAGTGGCGAGGGATTGATGATGGTCAAGTTCAGAAGTTTTCAATTTTACAATCAGTCTATTGATTTTAGATGTATTTTGTCCTAACTGATTAATTAATTCTTCCTGTGTTTGGGTTGTGCGGTAAAAAGGAAGAATTGGGGGTTGTTCTTGTGTGTTTTTAGGAGGTGCATTTGGTTGTTCTTGTGGGTTTTCAGGAGGTGCATTTGGTTGTTCTTGTTTTGGATTAGAAGAATCTGGTTTTTGAAACAAAAAATGAAAAAACCTAATCAAAATTAATGAAATTAAATTCAAAATGTAAAACAAATTGCATAAACCAGAAAGAAAGACAAAAATAAACAAAAACTAACCTTGATCCATAGCCTGGAGGACAAATTTAGCACCCCGTTCACGGTTTAGGTTAGAAAATGGAGAAAAAACAAAGTAAAAAATGCGCTTTACGGGTAAATGAGACCTAGTTTTTTTAAAAAACTTTTTTTACTAGGCACCGCGTATGCGGTTTTATTTGGATTATTAGCATGTACGCGCTCATTTTCCTATAAGCAACACGTACGCGCTAATTTTCCTAGGTGTAGCACGTACGCACTCATTTTCCTAAAAGCAGCGTGTACACGCTACCTTTTCTAGGCTCGGGAAGAACAAACCTAAGCTCGTACGCGAGAATTTAAAATTTTAAAACCGCGTACGCGCTGCCTATTTTTCCAAGTTTTTTTTGGGTGGTGTCCACTTTTCTGACCACCATCTTTGTGCACACGCCCTGTGCTCAATTAATATATATATTTTTTGATTGGTGACATGGATTTTTAGCCTGGTCCAATCGCTAGGTGAGGCCACAAATCAGGGGGCCTCATCCCCGAGTACATTATGGTGAGGTATTAACACCTCTGAATCTTGCATGCTCTGCTCTCACCTTATCTCTCCATTCATCTCTCCTTATCCCTCCATTCTCACCTTATCTACCCATGCTCCTTATCACTCCAACATCTCCTTATCTCTTTGAATAATTTCTAGTTCACATCACATGCCCGCCACCATGAAATGTACTAGTTTGAACACTGTGCAGAGTTGGTGCCAATAGGGAACAACGCAGGTCAAGAATTCATTGGGAGTCAACAAAGTGGTATGAACACCACAACCGACAACAAACCCACCGGAAGTGAAGTGGCATGAACACCACAACCGACAACAAACCCACCGGAAGTGAAGTGGCATGAACACCACGACAAACGAGAAGCACCACCGAGAACTCACCAAAGTCAACGCACCACACCACCATAGACCACCTGCCATACATGTTGGACACATGAGCAAACCACCATAATTAAAGCGACTTGCAGGAGATTCAAACTAGGAATGTCATATATGTTGGCATTTGCATGAAGATTGCATTAATGATATGTTATGTTGTCATTGATGTCAATTAACCAGTAATGATATTATTGTAATGATGTTTTGTAACCGGTAGGAAGAATTTGTGGAGTGAACCGATATTGCTATGTATTGAAGAGCTAAACCAGTAAACCCTACCTATTGATTTGATAAATCTTAACAGATTAAGTTTGGTGAATTGGTTATATTGATTTATGATCTAATAATGAGTGGTAATGATTATGACATGTATGATTATTGTATGAAGAGAATTTCAAAGTGAGTTTGGTGCCTTGTTGAAACAATTTTTGTCTAGGGAATGAGCAAGTATATTACATGTAATGCAAAGCATTTGATGAGTTACTGAGTTCGATGAAGCGATGATCAAGGAGCGATCGAGGTTTTGTTGATTGATGTGCAAAGATTGCTATGTAATCCAACAGTCATACTTGAACTGACTTGTTTGTAATCTCTATGAGAGAATTAGGTTTTTATTGTGTTACCGACCTAATTGATTTGTTTATAAGGTCGATGAGTTGTTTAGTTTCAGAGTTGGCAAAGTTTTAGTTGAGTGTGTGGTTTTCGAACCGGATGATGTATCTGCAGTTTGAGTAAAGGCAGATAGGAGCATGAAAAGGATCTGAACAAGCAAGTGTAGTGCTATTCAAACAGATCAACAAACTCTTGTTGTTTTCTAACAATTACAGCAAATTGAAATCCCCTAACGAGTAAGCTCCAACAAGCTTGGTGTTATTCAAATCCTCTAACTAAGTGATCCATTAGCTTGGATTTAAAATCCTCTATTGAGGTTACTCCTTACAGGGTATTGCTTCTAACAAGGCATTATAGTCAATCCCTTAACCGGGTGGTCCCTAACAGGATATGCTCTTAACAGGACTTTTGTAAAGCTTTAACAGGCTAGGCTCCTAACAGGGTGAACTTCAGAAGAGTTCAGATACTTATCTTGTGAGTCTCATCTCACCGTGGTTTTTCCCATTTGGGTTTCCACGTTAAAAATATTGTGTCAAGTGATGAATGTTTTTGTGGTTATGTTCTTATGGTTGATTTGCTTACCTACTTAATCCACTTTGATAAGTCATGATAACCGGAAACATTGTGAAATGAAGTTTTACTTATGTCAGTAAAATCATTTGGATGTTTATGAGTTTGAAGTTATTTACTGTTAGTTTGTTGTAACAATCAACTGGTTTATCTTGAGAGTTTTTATCTTGACAGTGATATTGCATTGATAGTTCTAAGTTTACTTTGAGAGATTGATTTTGAGATTGGTGAAGTCAGTATCAGTTTTTCTATCTACTAATTCACCCCCCTTCTTAGTAGTTGACCAGATTCTTATTCTTTCATCATACCATCAATTGGTATAAGAGCATATCATGTCCTCTAAGGTCTAAGCCTAAAAACTTGAGGTAAAGATCTTGCCGAACATGATGAAGAAGGAAGGTCCAAAGTTTAATAGAGAGAACTATAGGATACAGAGTGATAGAATGAAAATTTATATCAAGAGTCTTGGAAATCAATACTGGGAACATGTTGTTGTTCAATATGTTGCACCTAGTGGGACTATGACTGATGATCAGAAGAAAGAGCAACAAGAAAACAATCAACCATTAGAGGCTATTATCAATTCTTTGTCTGATGTAGAGTATGTAGATGTTCATGGTCTAGAGACTGCATATGATGTATGGAAAAAACTTGAAGAGATTTATAGCGGTGATGAACATGTTAAGATTGCTAAAGAAGAGAGTCTAAAAGGAAAGTTTGATGACATGCGGATGGTTGAAGGTGAGAATATCCAGCAATATGGTCAAAGGATAAAAGAGATAGTCGGTGAAATTAAGAGTGCAAGAGGTAAAGTGGAAGATGCCATAGTGATCACTAAGGTACTAAGAACACTGCTACCGGTCTACGTTATCCGAGTTGCAGCCATTCAAGAGCTAAAGTCTATTGAAAAAACTAAGGTAACCCTTGACTCCATCATTGGCAATCTTACTGCTTTTGAATTAAATGGTTATGATGGTAGTGTACATAAATTTGAATCTGCATTTAGAGCTTTTGTTTCTAACCCATCTATGAGGAAAAGTAGAGATGTCAGTCACAATTATGAATCTAGATCCAGCAAAGAAGTTGATGATGAAGATAGTTTAGTTGAGCTTGAAGCATTGTTGGCCAAGCGGTTTCCCAGAGGTACTGGTAAATATAGAGGTAAATTGCCTTTGAAATGTTTTGCATGCAACAAGATTGGACACGTAGCTGCTAATTGTCCTAATGGTGATAATGAGCACAAACGAGAGAAATTCAAGAAGTATAAGGGTAAAGGCAAAAGAGATTGTCTTATTGTTGTTGATGGTGGTATAACTGATGAGGAATTTGATGGTGATGCTAATGAAGACATTGTGTTTATAGCCATTAAAGAGGAGATATCTGATCAGAAGGCATTAGTATCTCAAATGGATAACTCTAATGATTGGATCATTGATAGTGGTTGTTCACATCACATGACTGGTGACCAGAGCAAATTTCTTTCTTTGAAGGAATTTGATGGTAGAGTTGTAAGATTTGGTAATGACTCACCCTATATGGTTAAAGGTAAGGGAACTATTTCTCTTAATGGAAAGAGCAGTGCAGATGATGTCTACTGGGTTGAAGGTTTAAAGCACAATCTTTTGAGTGTGGCACAACTCAATGACAGAGGATACCCATTGGAGTTTAAGAATGGTATGTGCAAAATATATGGGAGCAAAGGTGAACTGATTGCAACTGGGAAGCAAACTAAAGGTAACCTGTTTCATCTTAATCCTAAAGTCAACAACTGTTTAATTGCAAAGATAGATGATAGTTGGCTTTGGCATAGGAGATTTTGTCATATAAACTTTGATAACATTGTTAAAGTGAGTAAGTCCAAGACAGTGAGAGGTTTGCCTCAGTTGGACAAACTGGTTAATGCTCTATGTAAGGAATGTCAGTTGGGAAAGATGACATCCTCAACTTTCAAGAGCAAATCTTTTTCAGCGGAACATTTGTTAGATTTGGTTCATAGAGATCTTTGTGGACCAATAAGGACAAAAAGTATTCAAGGTGACAGATATTTTATGATCTTTACTGATGATTGCTCAAGGATGATGTGGGTCACATTCCTGTAGGATAAGACTAAAGCTTTTAGTAAGTTCAAGGTATTCAAGGCCATAGCTGAGAAGGAGATGGTAAGAAGATAAAGTGTCTAAGGACTGATCAAGGCGATGAATTTACTTCTAAGCAATTCACTAGATATTGTGAAGAAAATGGTATCAAATGATAACTTTCTGCACTGAGGACACCACAACAGAATGGTATCGCAGAGAGAAACAACGGGTCAGTTGTTGAAGCTGCTAGGATGATGTTGATACAAGGAGGTGTAGCAAAATTTTTTTGAAGAGAAGTTGTCAGCACAACTGTTTACACTATGAACTAGATTCTGGTAAAAAGAGGTAAGGACAAGACTCCTTATGAATACTGGTATGGTAGAACACCTAATGTTAGTTATTTCAAGATATTTGGTAGCAAATGTTTTATTAAGAGAGGTGATTATGTTAGCAAATTTGAGGCTAAAAGTGATGAAGGTATATTTCTTGGTTATTTCACCAAGAGTAAGGCCTACAAGTGTTTTAACAACTAGTCATAGAGAATTATTGAGAGTGCTGATGTTCGAGTGGATGAATATCTCGAAGTCTCAGAGGAAACCAGTTTGGAGAAAAAGGATGAAGATCCTTGCATTTTGTTTTTGGAACCAAAACTATGAAACTTGAAACCGGTAAAGCAAATACTGATGTACCAGTTCAACCGGAACAGACAAATTCAGAAGAAGATGATGATAATGAAGAAGATGAACTTGAAGGTAATGATCATGTTATTCCGAGATATGTGAGACTCAATCACAATCCTGAGTAGATTATTGGAGATAAGGATGTTGGAGTACTTACTAGAAGAAGAATCACAGAGAATTCTTGCATGATCTACACTATTGAACCAAGAACTGCTAAGGAAGCATTTGGTGATGATCATTGGGTTAAATCTATGGAGGAGGAACTAGATCAAATTGAGAAAAATAACACTTGGACCCTAGTACCCCAACCGGTAAATAAAATTTTGATAGGTACTAAGTGGGTATTCAAGAACAAGTTGAATGAAGATGGTGTTGTAGTTCACAACAAAGCTAGGTTGGTTTGCAAAGGTTATGGACAAGAGGAAGGAGAAGATTATGGTGAGACTTTTGTACTAGTGGCAAGACTGGAAGGTGTCAAAACTTTACTTGCATTTGCAACACATAAGAAATTCAAGGTATACTAGATGGATGTTAAGTCAAAATTTTTGAATGGGATACTGGAAGAAGAAGTATACATTGAGCAGCCATATGGTTATGCTCTAACTGATGAGAAAGACATGGTATGCATATTGCATAAGGCTTTATATGGATTAAAGTAGCCATCGAGAGCATGGTATGAAAGGCTTCATACACATCTGACGAAGACAACAACATATATCTCAAATCTAAAGGAGATAAAATACTGGTCAACGAAGTTTTTGTAGATGATATCATATTTGGAGGTAATGATGACATGAGCAATGATTTTGCAGATGAAATAAAAAATGAGTTTGAAATGTCTCTAGTGGGAGAAATAAATTTTTTCATAGGCTTGCAAATACAACAAATGAAGAATGGTATTTTCATCACACAGTCTAAGTATGTGAAAGAGGTCTTGAAGACATTTGGTATGAGTGACTGTAAACCAGTTGGGACACCAATGGTTACAGGTTGTAAGTTGTCTAAGGAAGATGAATCCACATCTGTTGATGAGAAGGAATACAAGTCAATGATTGGAAAATTGCACTATGTTGTTCACAACAGACCAAATATAGCTCATGCAGTTGGGCTAGTTGCCAAATTCCAAAAGAATCCTAAGTAAACACATTTGATAGCAACCAAGAGGATTTTTAGATATTTGAAAGGTACTGTTGACTATGGATTATGGTATCCATATGGAGGAAACTTTGACTTGAAGGTGTACACAGATGCAGATTGGGCATGAAATGTTGATGACAGGAAAAGCACAACTGGTGGAGCATTTTTTCTTGGAGGAAGACTTGTTTCATGGAGTAGTAAAAAGCAGAGTTGTACATCACAATCTACTGCTGAAGTTGAGTAGGTTGCAACTTACATGAATTGTACCCAGGCTATCTAGATGAGGCACATTTTGGAATGTTTTAAGTTGAAGATTTCAAATCCTATAAAGATATTATGTGATAATACAAGTGCTATAAATATTTCCAAGAACCCTGTTTTGCATGCATGAACCAAGCATATTGAATTGAAGTATCATTTCTTAAGGGAAAAAGTGCAGAGTAAAGATGTGATCTTGGAGCATGTTTCTACCAAGGAGCAGCTTGCATATATCTTTACTAAACCTTTGCCTAAGACTACTTTTGAGTATCTTAGAAGTCAGTTAGGGGTTGTACCCCTTCATGAGATCAGTTGAGCATGATGTAGATTACATTAGTCCCGAAGCTACTTGCAAAATTTTCCAGTAGGATTGGTGTAGAAGTGGAATTATTCCATAGGGGGAGCACAAGTTGCAGGTTGTTGATGTTGAATAGTGACATTTGACATTACATGTTTTACTTTCAATTTGACATTGTTGTCAAAGGAGGAGGAGAACTATGTGATTTGTATGAATGAAAAAGAGAAGGAAGACAAGCGAAAGACAAGGTGAATACTTGGTAATGTAAACCAGGATTCCTATTCACAATCACAACAATCAATGGTATTTGTATTGCCATCAATGCCAAAGGGGGAGATTGTTGGCATTTACATGAAGATTGCATTAATGATATGTTATGTTGTCATTGATGTCAATTAATCAGTAATGATATTGTTGTAATGATGTTTTGTAACTGGTAGGAAGAATTTGTGGAGTGAACCGATATTACTATGTATTGGAGAGCTGAGCCGGTAAACCCTACTTGTTGATTTGATAAACCCTAACCGATTAAGTTTGGTGAATTGGTTATATTGATTTATGATTTGATAATGAATGGTAATGATTATGACACATATGATTATTGTATGAAGAGAATTTCAAAGTGATTTTGGCGCGTTGTTGAAACGGTTTTTGTCTAGGGAATGAGCAAGTATATTGCATGTAATGCAAAGCACGTGATGAGTTACTAAGTTCGATGAAGTGGTGATCAAGGAGCGATCGAGGTTTTCTTGATTGATGTGCAAAGATTGCTATGTAATCCAACGATCATACTTGAACTGACTTGTTTGTAATCTCTATGAGAGGATTAGGTTTTTGTTGTGTTACCGAGCTAATTAATTTGTTTATAAGGTCGATGAGTTGTTTAGTTTCAGAGTTGTCAAAGTTTTAGTTGAGTGTGTGGTCACCGAACCAGATGATGTATCTGCAGTTTGAGTAAAGGCAGATAGGAGCATGAAAAGGATTTGAACAAGCAAGTGTAGTGCTATTCAAACAGATCAACAAACTCCTATTTTTTTCTAACAATTACAACAAATTGAAATCCCCTAACCAGGTAAGCTCTAACAAGCTTGGCGCTATTCAAATCCTCTAACCAGGTGATCCATTAGCTTGGATTTCAAATCCTCTACCGAGGTTACTCCTTACAGGGTATTGCTTCTAACAAGGCATTATAGTCAATCCCTTACCTGGGTGGTCCCTAACAGGATCTATTCTTAAAAGGACTTTTGTAAAGCTTTAACAGGCTAGTCTCCTAACAGGGCGAACTTCAGAAGAGTTCAGATAGTTATCTTGTGAGTCTCATCTCACCGTGGTTTTTCCCATTTGGGTTTCTACATCAAAAAAATTGTGTCAAGTGGTGAATGTTTTTGTGGTTGTGTTCTTATGGTTGATTTGCTTAACTACTTAATCCACTTTGATAAGTCATGATAACCGGAAGCATTGTGAAATGAAGCTTTACTTATATCAGTAAAAACATTTGGATGTTTATGAGTTTGAGGTTATTTACTGTTAGTTTTTTGTAACAGTCAACCGGTTTATCTTGAGAGTTTTTATCTTGACAGTGATATTGAATTGATAGTTCTAAGTTTACTTTGAGAGATTGATTTTGAGATTGGTGAAGTTAGTATCCATTTTTCTATCTACTGATTCACCCCTTCTTAGTAATTGATCAGATTCTTATTATTTCATCATACCATCAGTATCAACACAACTTGCAACATTGTCATTGCACTGCGGGGTGAACCCTGTGCTCAATTAATATATTGAAAAAATAAGATATTTCCAAATTAATGACTTCATGTGTGTGTCACCACTTATTAATTTCTTTTTATTTAAAATAATTTCAACCTTGTTCAATTTATCATTTTTATCTAACATTACTCAATAATGATAATGATAATGATAATGATAATAATAATAATAATAATAATAATAATAATAATAATAATAATAAACAACCCCTTATGCTCAACTATCAACAATAACTTTTTATAATGGCAAGGTTGAGACACTATTTTCCTAACATTTACTTACTTTATTTTCTTCTCAAAGTAAGATCATAAATTTGTTTTTTTTCAATTTTCATTTGCATTGCCACTTCTTTACAAAATAACTCTACTTCTCTTCGGCTCTCTTGAAGACGATGTGCCATTTTAGCCAATAGAGCAAGGTCATTGACATATAGCATTAGCTTTATCACAAAGGTCATTAAACTTTTTAATGACATCCACGATACTAGACAATCTATGGAAGCCAATATTGAAAACAACACAATGATCCCAAAAGACCCAACCAACAAACCCTAGGAACAAACTCTAAGTAGCTATTACTCTTTGCTAATCATGGTTCTTCTAGGGTGAATTTTGACGAAGTAATTCGCCATCTATGCAATTCTTTCCTCCTCGAACATAATAGTTAAAGACTCAACTTTTAGGATGTCAACATATTATTGATGTGAATGTCCTCATATGTCGAACACTCCATGATGTATTGCTATTCTATTTCCACCAACCTTGAAGTGTAGAGATAACAAGCCTTATCAACCCATTCCTCTTTGGGTATTTTTCCCATCCTTATTTGGCATGTAAGGTAGTGTAACTTAGTTCTTAACTGGGCTATTAGAATTTTAGCATTTCATTTTATATCTGCCTCTATATAGTATTTGTGTTGATGGTCATATGTGGGATTGAAATGCCTAACATAGTATTGCCTTTTTTGCCTAAGATGCTTTACCCACAATGCCACTTTTACTTTCTCTTTCACCTACCTTTTGATTTTTGCATTAACATTTGGGCATTTTTGCATATTGATTCTCCATCTATTAAACAACTTGATATTTTGTTTCATCCAAGTGTCTTTCCTTCTTTTTTAGCTTTTCTTCTACTAACAATTTTGAGCCAATATTCTCTTTTCACTTCAAGTATCCTAACAACTCAACTTTCGCAACTACCTCAATTGGGAAGACTCTCTGGCTAAGTTGATCTCATAAGGGAATATGGTTTTAATTTTAAAATTGCTTGCAATGAAATTTTTCTTTGCAACATTTCTATTTGGCTCCATCTTGATATTAAGGTGCCACTATTCCATACTTGACAACCATACAACACACTAGTGTTGCCAATCCCCTAAATAACATCTTCTTCGACTTCCAATCCCATAACTCGACTAATCTATATTTGTTTTGAAGTGTATATAAAACTTTCTAATCTATATTTGTTTTGAAGTGTATATAAAACTTTCTAACCCGCTTTAATCCTTTTGCTCTACAAACTTCCCAAGTGAAATTGCTATAAAAATCAAAGCTCAGATTTTTATATCCATTTACTACTTGCAAAGAGCTTTCTTCAAACTCGATTATTATTTTTTTTATCTAAGAGTGAAAATAATGACATTAGTTTTTCCAATTTTCACATTCCCACCTGTTTAAAAAAAATGACTCTAATACTTGATCAGGAAGAACTTGTATTTACAGAACGGAGGGACTACTTGGTGGCATCGGCCAGAAGTCGATTCCGTTTGTTACATAACAGAGAAACTTAAAAAGTTCTCTACGCCTCTCACGAATTGACATGAAAGTAATTATTCACCACAAAACGAGTCTCCTCCAATGAAGGGAAAATTGTCGCCGAAACGAAAGTAAAGGTGAGGTTGACAACATGTGGACGATGTGAGTGCTCCATAGCCACATACAGAGCAGCTATTTGTTCAATTTTTTTAATAATCTCAGACCCAGATCATGGCGTCCCTCATACCGTTCAAGTTTCCAACATCTGCTTCTTACACATCAACATTTACACTTGATGAAAAACACAATTTTGCAGGCCATTTAACGGATTCCACCACATGGCTTCCTAAAGTTAGGCCTTCCAGATTGATGACTAGAGCAGAAAAAAAATTCAACCTGTGGGAGCTATTAGGAGGAAGAGGACTTGCAGGAGGTGAAGAACGAGTTATAACAGAGTTCCAGAAACAAATACCGTCTAATTCAATTGAGCAGCCTTCAAAGTTTTCAAGTGAAGATCAAAATGAGCAGAAAGGCCCTGCAGGTATGGTTTCTGCTACTTCTACTGTTGATGATAGTGCCTTCGAGAAGGAACTACAAGGTTTGACAGGTGGGTTCCCTGGTGGTGAAAAGGGCTTACAAAAATTTCTTAAGGATAACCCACCTCCAGCTAAACAATTTGGTTCCTCTGAATCGGAAACTATGAATTTGTCAAAGTCTAAGGCGCCACCCTTACCACTTTTAATGCCAGGTATGATTGTAATTGTAAAGAATCCCAAGAACCCTTATCACATGTACAGTGGAATTGTGCAGAGGGTTACTGATGGAAAGGCTGGAGTGCTTTTTGAGGGTGGGAATTGGGATAAACTTGTGACTTTCAAGCTTGAGGATTTGGAAAGAAGGTCCAAGGGTCCACCCATGTCAAATCCGAAGTCTGCGATTCTGGAAAATATTAATATCCCATGAATTTTAAAATTTTTTGGTCTGTTTGATTGGAAGAATATTTTTAGCAGCATTGTTAGGTAAACATGTAATTCATTTGTATCTTTTTCAGTGAGCTAATGAGGATTTGTAGAAAAAATTCGATCCGTTTGTAAGCAGCACTGAATTCATTTGTATCATTTTCAGTAAGCAATTGAAGATTTATTTGATTTTTTTGTATAGTTATATGACAAGGGAATATATTACGGAGCACTTTATCTTCTGTTTAATAAAAATAAAGAATCAAGATATATCCTGGTGATAGACCACTTCAGTGGTCTGAAACGTTGATGTTCAAATAATCTAATAGGTTTTAAGTTTTAACCCAAGAATCTTTTACTCGCTATTATTGATTCTGTAAGTGCTGAATCTCTTAAAGATAAAAACATTTTTACTTTTTCAGATCACTGGGCTACCGAATTGTTCTGTCAGACCGCCTCTGAGATCTCCATGAGGCGATTGTCTTGGGATGAAGGCATTGAGGGGATTGTTGTAGGGCGAGGGAATTGTTTGACCCTTTGTTAAAGGCAAAGACGTTTTTACATTTTTATGTCACTGTCAAGGACATTAGTTTGGTATGTCAGCGCTCTCTGCTAGAAGCCCACAACGGGGTTGTTTTTGAAGGAATGGATTCAGGGGGTTGTTTGAGTGGAGAAGACTGGTTTCAATTCCATGGTAAAAGTCCCCAAAGGGATTGTTTCCAATTTATCATATATATTGTTCAAATTTTCTATTCCTTGGTTTTGACTCTAGAGTTAAACTCAGTGGTAAAGCTGAACTTGCCAGACCACCTGCATCCAGTGATCAAAATAAAATGGATATCTTTAATGTGCCCCGTGCCATAATAGTTTGTAGGAATTTTTAAATTGTGCGTTCATTTTCAGAAGATTGCTTTCATGAGTATTGGATTAGAAGATAAATTCCCAAAGCTTTTTCTTAGTCTTGATTTAAGATTTCATGTACTTGGTTATGATTGCTGAATCCTTGAAACATGGTAAGAGATTTGTATGTTCTTCTGTTTTTAATACTTGAAGATATTCCAACAAAATGTCCTGTTCTCAAGTATTGAAATTGGACTATGATTAAAGCAAAAAGATTTTGGTCAGTCAATGAGAGGAGAGAAGCAGAGACTATATACAAGAAAAGTTGCTGTCAATTATCGGTGCACACTTACTCCGAAAACCTGAGAACGGATACAACAGCATTAGTGAATTCCAATGTTTACCACATATAGTCTCTAACGAGACAAATCCAAAGCCAAATTATTGGGTTTTTCCTGCTGGTTCTCCTTTGTGCTTGTTTAGTCTTAGGAGGAAAAGGAACTGATTTATGTGGGTCTGCAGAATTCAATTGATCTTTCTTCCCATTAACTTAGAGTGAACTTAAGAGGTTCTAATTGCTAATAGTTATATTAATAGGATAGAGTTGATATTTTAATGAAATCATGTGCCTTTTTTTTTTTCAGTTTCTTTTTTTTCTTTTTTTGTTTGTTGCTTCTTTCATTTTTTAAGGTAAGTGCTATTGTTAATGGGGATAGCTCCCTATATTGCAGAATTAAGAAAATTACATACTGTTTCATACATCAGACAAGACTAGCCTTGCCTGCCATACACTACCATAGACGTAGCTATAGATACCCAAGTCTGACTACCAAATAACCAGTAATATCACAAACTAACACAACCCCATAACCCACAGTCCTGTTACATTTGTCCACCAATAGCTTGGTATATCACAGCTGCAAATTCACCTATATTGATAGCATTGCGGGTGAAGTTCTCAGGGAGCCACCAGTCATCTGATTCAGTCAGTCTTTGGAAAGGCACCATGTTCCTATTAAACACCGCACATCTGAACACTTCCAATGCATTCTCCCCAAATGCCTTTATACGCTCACGTTTCTCCTTCCATACCAAATCATGTCTGCCTTTAGTTGCAATTTACTAATTTTTAATCCATTTCTGCTCTTTGTATTTCTGTTACACCAGTCAAGGTACTCCTTTGACTTGTTAGTTCCAGCTGTATTAATTTCTCAATAGTAGGATCGGCCTTGTCTTTGGGGTTGAATTAATTTGTTCATGTATTTGTACTTTGGTATGCAATGCACCGTGTCAGTTTATCCAGGGAATTACCTTTTTTTTGTTTTTATGATTCCAGTCGATGTCAAGAGAAAAACTGTGATAGGGAATTATTATCTTATAATTTATGATCAGGGCCAAAAGTTATCTAGTAGGCAGCTGTTTTCTGTTTTGAAATTCAATGACTTGGAGTAACTGGTGTAGGAGCATAAGATGAAGGCATGGAATTATTTTCCTATTGAAAATAGAATCACATCTCTGAAAATGGGAGGTTGATTGATTTCTTTGTTCCCCTATTGGAAAGTAATTTCATCTCCTGGCACAAGCTACGTTTTTCTTTATTCAATTGCAGTGAATGATTTGAGCTAATTCAATACCTCAGTTTGATCTTTGTGAAAGGTTTATACATAACATGCCTTAATGAAAATACATATATCTGTCAATGGGTCCTTGGTCTTGTAATGTCCCTATTGGGAATATTCCTGATTTCTTTGACTGCAAACGGTATTAATTACTAAAAACTGATATTAGAAATATCAAAGATCAAGAAATTACGATAATATTCCAATCAATACATCATAGCATCATGGATCAATACATCGTAGCATATTCCTCACAACCAATCACATTGTGAATTCCTTGGAAATGCTTGCAAATGCCTTATTAAGGCTGGTCATCCTTGACTTGCCAAGAGCATGGAAGGTGGGCTGCCCTTTGTTGATGGTGTTTTTATGCACTATGCAACACATAATAAAATACTAAGTATTCAATCCTCTCTTGAACAAAGACTCCCAAATGCTAAGCTGCGTGATCAAGTGAGATGACTCCAAGGTTCTCGAATGTCAGGTCTTGACGTGCTCTTGGATAGACTCAGTTGTGTATGATGTGATATTGCTGGTTTCACGAGGTGGACTTACGTTGAATGGTTGAGTGCTCTTGATCTGCTTGAATGCCTTGAATGTTGTTGGAATGTAGGATTCATTTGATTAAAAAAAGGGAAAAAAGGATAAGGTTTAGGAAGCTATTCTAACTCTAGGAATGTAAGAGCAAAGGATAATCTTTGATGAAATTCAACTAAGTCTTGCTTCGACATGCAGCGAACATCGCCACAAGGCTAGTGCAATCTCCTAAGGATAGCTTTATGATTTTCAAATCATCACCACAAGCATAGACACCATCAAATTGATGCATATCACTAAAGAAGCGATAATTGAAGTTAAGCTTCAACTAAATGATTCCAGTTGACTACACAAGGCACTTTACAATCAGCAAAGTGTTAGTAGTATGGATGTACAAATTAAACCATTGATCATACACAAAGTCTTCCATTCATCTAAACAACATGATAATTAAATGAGAAGTAGAGCTCATGCAAATTGTTGAATCAACATATAGAATTCACCATATCTTCAATGAAGTTTATATGCTTCTAACTTCTCACAACAATGTCTTGGCAACAATCTTTTCCTTCTCTTCCTACTCTACTCTATTTGCTATCCGCTTTCTACTCACTGTCTATTGACTATTGACTATTCTTTGTTCCCTATTCGCTATTCACCTTACAAATAAAGAAGTGGAGCCTTTTATAGTGCTCTCATTACAATTTAGTGGCTTAGATCGATTCACAATCAATGGCCAAGATCGAAAGATAGAAACCCTAATTAGGGTTTGTTACACCCATTGCAAAACATTTAATGCTTGACCAATGATATAATCACAATTGATGGGACACATGTCCTCCTTTGAAAATTCAACCAATAGAGGATGAGGGTAGGTACATCGATATTTGCGCCCATGTGGTAGTTATCTCCTTCGATGGATGAGTCAGGTTCATTGAATCTGGATGCCTTATCTTGAAATGATGTGATTGGTTAAATGATGACTAGGTGCCACCTTAGCTTGCTCGATCTTTGTAACTCATCACATGTGTGTGAATGAATAAGGCACATCTCTTGATACTCAACATTTCCAAGCTCTTGATGTGATGATGACTTTGCTCAAGTTGATCTTCTAACTTTGATTAACTCTTCTGAAACTCTCTCTTGTCTTGATCACTTGCATTCTGGAGCTTTCATTTGGCTATATTGACAATGATTCTTGGATTTCTGGAGGAAATTCAAGATTGTGAAAATTTCCACCTTGAACACTTGATGTTGAGAGTTGCTCTTTACACTGATTGCTTTTGATGATAATCCTATCAGCCGTCTTATAGAGACTTGAAGTGTGATGTCCTTCTAGATAAGAGTTCACCTTGCTCCAGCCATCTTGCACCTGCAGCCAACCCAAAATGAGCTGATAATCAGTTTTTTGAACAAAAGCGTCCTCTATCAAGGGTTCGCTAATATCAACTATTAATCTCGCTTGCAAATTCACTGTTGATAAATGCATTCGCTGCCTTCTATCACCAAATCGCCATGCTGATGAGATAGTTCATTGTGATCAATAATGGCAATCGTGACTATATCTGATCAAAATCGAAGTTCCGGCTGTTGGAGATGAATTCACTGTAGGTTTGTCAAAATATCAGATCAGAACTCCAATCGCTAGTCCTAGGAGAGGCTTCATTTCATCGTGGGCGTTGCCTGGTATAATCACCCTCTCTGCCAAATTGAAGTCGCTGTGAAGAGGCTTTGTTTACTGCAGGTAATGATTAAATTCACTTCCTCCACCGATCACCTTGGGCCTGAAAATCACTGGCAAAGATTGCTTTTGCTTTGTTGCATTTGATCAAGAATAGAATTCTCTGGTCCCTAATACAACAATGTCACGGCCTCGTATAACAAATTCGATGATTAATAAAGGCAATCCGCTGACTTAATGATGACTGAATTCAAGGCCTTGCACAAATTCGCTGCACTTGATGATCCAAATCACTGCTCTGTCCTTCTAAATCGATGCCAAAGAAGAGGTAATTCGCTTGGTGTCTTGATCAAATTCGCCACCCTCATTAATCGCGTTTACTCTTTAATTGAAAGTTGATGTCAAGAGAGTGTATTTGCTTCAAAGTGTTTGAGTGGGGATCGCTGGTTGTCAAATTCGCTACTGATGCACATCACTGATGAAAGGAGGATCGCTGGAAGGCAATGCACCGATTTTGAAAGTGCTTGATCACAAATGAAAATCGCTAGACTTTGATGCATACAGTTTAATATGTCTGATATGATCGCTTTTCAACTCAAGTCGCTGTCAAGGGATAGGATGGTGTCCACAGTTATAATAGCGCAGCCTCTATAACAAACTCGCTTCCTTGGAGGCAATTCGCTGTCTAATTGTGCCTGGTCTTGATCCAAATTGTGGCCAAGAATGAATGAATTCTCTGTCACACTTACTGATATTTGAATTACTGCTTTTTAGCAAAGGCAATATTGATCAAATGAAATGATCAATATAAATCGCTTGCAATATCTCATCACAGGCTGTTAGATGACTTTCATTTAATACGATGCATTTAAAACCAGCTAGTCGCATTCATTTAATGTTTGCATAGCTGTTGATTTTAGTTTGTAAATGAAAGCAACTTATTCAAAACTGTGGTATCTTGGAAGAACAAACTCATTTTACTTTGCCTCTCATATTAAATGCCTTACATTGATCACTTGAATTCTTCATTGAACTTACAACTCGTATTGACCATATCACAAAATCTCATCGTGCAAGCATAGTGTCATTGAATGCATCACATGCATTGTGGCTCTTTATTCATAACATCTCACATCATAAAACATTGCCATGTTTCATTCCATAATCGATCTTGACTTGATCAAATTTCTTTTTTTCCTTTCTACATTGCAGTTAATGACAAGGGGGTGCCGATATCATTGGAAGGAGGTGCTGATGAGAATGGAAGGGGGGGTGCGAGAATAATGGAAGGAGGGTGCAAGAGCAATGGAAGGAGGGTGTGAGAGCAATGAAAGGGGGTGCGAAAGCAATGGAAGGGAGGTGCGAAACTACTCGAAGCCTAGATCATTTTTATGCCTTAGCCAATTTTTTGATTTTCAACTTCACACTTCTTCCAAATAAAAGCTAATAGCTACACGACTCTACAACTATCCTAGAAAGCAAAAAAAAGTGGGGGTCCTCATATGCAATGGGGTGATGTGTGAAAACGTCACAACACCCTTCCATCTCTCAGTCCACCTTGGTGGCTTGCCCTACTCCTTGATCAAGCCCAAGAGCATGGAAGGCTGGCTCTCATTCCAACTCTTGTTCAACTTGATAAGAGCCTGAAAGAGGGGCCGTCCTTTCATCTCTCGTGAACTTCGAAGGGATTTCATCCTTCCTATTTTCAAGATACTTCCACAATTTCAAAACTGATTTCTCGAGGAATTTGCTAGATTATTGCTAACTAAGTACCTCTTGATGAATTAACAAGTTTATTCTCAAATGGTTGCAACAAATTATTTTCTGCTGTATATACTTGTTTTCTATAATCTGAATTTATTCTTCAACTGATGATCTGAATTTTTTGAATTTCTTATGGATGATGTCTTCTCAAATAAATCTCTCCCCTTTTATATCTTCCCTTTGTGGAGAGAGTCATACCTCTTCATTTTGCAAGGGATATCTCTCTTCATGAAGCATTGCCTTGTGGTATTGTTTGGTAATCACTGCCCTAATATATTTTATTTAATCTTAGTTGGCCTTTTTTGAAAATTGCTGCCTTGGAATCATTTCCTTTTATTTTATCTTAGTCGGCCTCTTCATATCTTCTATTCCATCACCTAGGCATTATTATTTATTGAAGCTTTGTAAAGGCAATTGCTCTCATGATGGGGGCACGACAAGTTTGTTGGTGAAATTGAATGGTTCTGAATGAGCACACCAGAAATCAAGCCTTGCTAAGTGCAGGGCCTCAACATCATAAGGCATTAGGCTGGGATCGTGGCCTGGGCGACTTTGGTGGAATGCATACCTCTCAGTCCTTGGCTCTTAGCCAAAGAGGTTCAACCTACAGTTCATGCTCCTATATCGGGTAGCTAAGAATATGGGTTTAATATAAAACCCTCCATAAAAATGAATACATATATTTGACTCAACTTGACCGAGTAAAGGTCTGACCATATACCACCATGGTCAACTATTGAAATTTGCTTATATTGTGCCTTGGCTCAATTTCATAGCATTATGCCACAAGACTGTTTTGTGAGTCCCTAAAGACTAATACAATGATATTAAAATTAAAGATCTATCTCCTTAACATTTTTTCTTTCCACAAGTATTGTGCAAAATTCTGCAAACTAATCATGAGATTTTTTGATAAAGACTCTTCAAATTTGCATATAGGTGCAAGCAAGCAAGGTGGCCTTGGAGGTGACTCACCTCCAAGAGTTGCCTGAACATCGGGGTAATGCCCACTATACTGCTGTCAGAGTCCCTCCGACTTTGTTGTCCTCTCATGGCCGTTTGCTTGCTTGCGGTTGGCATAGAAGGAGGAACCACTCGACTTGCTACTCACTGTCTCCTCGGTCCCAAGTTCCTCTCTGCTGCTCTGGCTGTCACAAAAGCTCATTGTAGCTTGGTCATTGGTGCTCTACTTCTCCTCCCTCTTCGGGTGCCCCTTCAAGGTGGCCTATTGTTGGGGGTTCAGGTTGTTGGCTGGTGGTGCTCTTAGTTTACTTGCTCTTGATTCTTCTGAGTTGTTTACTCGCCAGGACTTGGTGATTTCTCTGGCCTGCACAGAAGACAAAGATAAAGATAAAGATAAGGAAAAAGACAAAGATGAGGGTTGTGATATTCTTGACGTCACTCCAAACCTCATTAATGTATGGGGAAAGCTAAGTGACCGGGACCCTCTGCTTCCCTTGGGTGCTGCTGCTGTTGCCGCTTAGTGGTTTTTATGTTCTATTGCTTTGTTTTATTCTGGGCTGTGCCCTGGGGTGTGATCTTGTGTCCACCCACCTTTTTTTTTTTGCGAATGTGTATTATATTTTCTAATTAATAGAATGCTGATGCACTCATTCATCAATTTTTTTTGCATATTGTACATTCTTTGTATCCATATGTCAGTATGTGGATTGGATGATAACAAGTATGTTTTCAATGTTGAAGTTTTCTGTTGTCTATTATCTCAAACAGGAGCATTATTTTCAAAAAACAATTCAGAATTGGAAACTTTGTGGGTATTTTCTATAAATATATTACAAAATCAGTACATTTGAGTACTCATCAGAAGTATAAATGAATCTTAGGCCTTGCAGACAAGGTATTTGGAAACACAAGGGAATAGTAAATGACCTACGGTGTAACAGAGTTGAGAGATTTGCCAGAATTGAACAAGAAAACTGCTGAAGCAGAAGGTTCTCTAAATACATGCATGATTTACGTCAAGTGAAGGAATAACTACAAGAAACAAGCTTTAAGTATAAAGAAAAGGGTGATGAAACATAAAGGGAAAGGTTTAGCCCAATATTGGTGAAGCCTTAAGAGATGAGCATAATCACAATATTCAATTTTGCAGATTTATATGATTTCTATGAAGGAAAAGGAATTGAGAGTGATTCAGAGCAAGAGGAAATAACTACAGATTGGCAAGCTCTGATACCCAAAGTAGGTGCAACCCTGTATACATGGGATGTTATGAAGAATCTCTAAATAATCAAAATGTCTCCAGCAACAGTTAGCAACTGAAAATATGAAATGGAAAACTTCTACAAAAACATAAGAACAGTTCTGGAAAAACTTGTCCAGCAACTCTAACACTTTTTCCCAACTTAAAGTTATTCTTTAATCCTAAAAATAGAATTTACTAGAAATTGAAACTCTTAAAATAACAGTTTGCTACAACAGAAATTCTCTTACCAAGCATGCCTTGTCCCCCTAAAAATTAGCAGTTTGTTGGAATGCTCGAGCATCCCCTAGTTGACATGGTGAGAGGGAGTTTTTGCTCTTTGTAAATCATTTTTCCTGCTTTTAACAACCAAAATCATCATGGTCTGTTGATCCACAAACTCTCACATTTTTTTAAATTCATAGAATCAGAAATCAGCATAAATCACAATTAATCACAAGTATTCATGAATTATCAGGCTTAATGCTTTTTTCCCCCCAAAATTTCTAATTTCTTACAAAATCGCCTGCAATGATTTTTTTTCTTTATGTATTTTACCAAAATAATTGCAAAAAAATTGTGATTTAATTGCCTATATCACATGTAATCATCATTTTACTAATTTCTGGCTGTTTGAGGATGAGTTTGAATTTGGTGGGCAATTTTTTGGTCTGAAAATGGTTTTTGACCTGCTTGCATTTTTGTGGATGCATTTTACTTCGCCATTTTCACTTTTTTTTTTTTTTTGTCTCTCGTGACATCAACAGTCTCTCGCCTGCGTATTGAGGATTTCATAGAGTCTTGCTTGACTTGAACAATTTCAGCTCCTTAGATTTCTGCTGCAGAGCAAATTTCGACTACTAGTTTTCTGGCTTTCCAGTTTTCACTTTAGCAGCATCTACTTCTAGGGGTAGCTATTTTTTGGTATCTCAACTGGTGGTTTAGTAACATGACAGAAAGGGAATCTATGCTCTCTTTTGTAATGTCCCCGCTTTGAAATAGAATTTAATGATAAATATTAACAATAAAATTAAAATTTAAAAGAATAACAATAAATTTAAATTTAAAATATAAAAGAATATAATTAAGTATAATTAAAAATTTAATTAAGTTAATGAATGGACAAAAGGCATGAAATGATAAGTTGTGACTCTCCCAAATATGAGGGTATAAAGGGAGAAAAGAGCCTCATTTGAGAGGGGATAATTTGGGGGAAATCAGAATTGCAAAACTGATTTAAATAAGAAGTGCAGATCCACCCTCACCCCCAGCACCCTCGTCGGGGGGCCATCCTTTATCACCCGCATCGCCTTACTATTCTATAGGCAAGAAAGTAAAGGAGAAAAAGAAAGTAAGCTATGGCCCCAATGATATTACATACGTTATATTGGCCCCAGAACTCCCAGATTAGTTGAATATGGATTGTTTGGAAGGAAGGTCGGATGAGTAGGAGTAGTCTCGTTAGCAGGGTAGGGCCTTCCGGAAAGAATGTTGCTTTCTTGCCTCCAGTAACCCAACTAAACAATTCTATATCGAAGGTGGAGGCTGTAAGGAGGATGCTCGAGTTGCCGGTGTTGCTTCCTTCTCTCCAATCTTGCCTGGGGGTGAATGGATGGCACCCACGATAGGTAAATTGCCTATCCCACCTCCGGTCGAATGAAATGCCCATAGAATAGTAGGAGCCTCTGCCTATCCCACCCACGGTCGAATGTAGGTAAAGGATGGTCGAATGCCCATAGAATAGTAGGGGCCTGGGGTACACCCTCTGGCCGGTCCTCGTTAATTAGGGAGGGTCCAGTCGACGTTTCCGATTCTAGTGATTGTGAAAGGTTGTGTCCCTTTCAAAGGGCAGAAATAATGAAGAGTTGCGCTCTTTCAAAGAGTGCTAATGGTGAAAGGGTGTCTCTTGACACAGGGCATACACGATGAAGAAGTGTGACCTCTCCCCTCACATTGAGAGATATAAAGGAAAGGAATCAAAGCATCCAGTAACATCACCATCGATCAGTTTAGATCAGAACTGTTATTAAGTCAGGCAGTAACATAGCTGATCATCTGATAAATGATCGCAGTTATACAGTAAATATAGTGGATACTACAAGCTGATACATGAACATAATCAGATATAATAAGAATATAAATGTGATCGGAATCAATTCTATAATGATGATAACTTGAAATATATTGTGATGAATTTAACTTATAAAGTTGATAATGAATGTAATTTAATGCTGTCACAAAATCTGATATAGCACAATAATATGGACAATATAAGGACTGGTTAATATGATGGTATGATAATGCTAAACTAAGAGAACTTGTAACCCTTACAAGACTGTTATAAAACCATATCAATTGCAAACTCATTGCTTAATGTATATGAGACCCTCTCTTAGGTACGCCACTCCATAGTGGATGCCTAACCCCTGCCACATGGAGCCAAGAGGGATGAAGTATTTGCTCTTGGGCTTAGGAGAGTAGGTGGTTGTGATGAGGGGGAACGGCCATAGGCCACTTCACTGGGTACTCCACTCCATGACGGATGCTTAATACCTGCCACATGGAGCCAAGAGGGGTGTAGCATTTGGTCTTCGGCCTAGGGTGGAGGGTCTTGTTGATGTGTTTTTTATGCACTATCAAACATAGAATAAAATACCCAAAAGTATCTTATCCTCTCTTGAACAAAATCTCTCAAATGCTGAAGATTAGCTTAAGGATCACTTGAGAAGACTCCAAGGTTCATGAATGTAGGGTCACTATGTGTGGATAAGCACAATTGGTTGATGTGATTGTTGGTATCACAAGGGGACTTACGTTTGAATGCCTGAATGATTGATTTGCTGGAACTCGATCATCTGATATTTCAATCTCGTGATGCTTTTTGTCCTAAACTAAATTGAATTGAAAAAAAGGGCAAAAGCTGAAGGGTTGAGAAAGTCTATTCTAAGGCCTAGAATGTAAGCAGATGGATGAATGCTTAGATGGAATCCTATTGAGCGAGGTCTCATCATCAAACTGAACATTTTGACACAAGCTCAGTGCAATCTTCTAAGGACTTTCGAAGATGTTCAAATCATTACCATTAAACATTGCTCACCATTCAAGTTAATACATAAACAATGGACGCATAACAATTTGAAATTAAGTTCATATCATTCCAGTTGACCACACAAGGCATACTTACAATCAGCAAGAGGCTAGTGGTATGGACTAAACGGATTCCACACAAATGCATTCAACAAATTCTTCCATTTCATCTAATCAACATGAAAAGCAAATTGAGAAGTAAAGACCATGCAAGTTGTTGAAGTAACAAATCAAGTTCACCATAAGTTCAATGAAATCAATTGCTCTTTACAACAAGGTTTGGCAACAATCTTTGCCTTCTCCTAATCTAACTTCTATTCTAATTGCTATTCTACTCACTAACTATCTATTTCTCTATTCACTATCAACCTTTACAAAATGAGGAGCTTGAGCTTTATATAGAGAGCTCATTTACAATGAACAGCTAGGATTGAATTTCCATCAATGGCCAAGATTTTACAATGAAACCCTAATTAGGGTTTTTTTACAACAAACTCACTTTAGCCATTGAGAAAATTAAAATATTTGAGCACATGTCATCCTTAGAATATTCGGCCAATAGATATGGAGGGTAGGTACATCAAAGTTTGTGCATTCATGGATATGTCTGGTTCATTGAATCTAGACACGCTGAAGTGGAACCTGTCTGATTGGTGGAGTAGTGATTGGGAGGCCACCTCAATCTTGCACTTGTGCTTGGTCAAGGAACGTTGGGCACTATCTCTTGATACTCAACATTATTTAGTTGCTCAATGTGATGATTGATGAGAAGCGGACTTTTATTAACTTTTCTAAAAGTATCTGCTTCTTTGACCATGTTTGAATCTTTGATATATTCTTGGTGATGACCTTGATTGACCTTATCTTGCTCATGATATACTTTGAGTGGATGGTGCACTTGGTTGAATATAGCTCTTCAATGTACTGAATTTGATTCTTGGATGGGAATCCAAGATTGTAAGATCCTTATTTTCTACCATGTGAGTCATCTTTCCTTCATGCTTTAGTGCCTTGAAAATAGTTGGATGATCCCTTCATGTCGCTGTGATGTGGTGAGAGTACTTGAGATTCTTCCTTTCTAAATACCTTCGCGTTTGATGAAGCTTCCTCTTGATCTTGCATAGTGGTGATAGGAAGTATTTGTCACGGACAAGTCATGCCTTCTTCTTTGGTAGCTCATCTTGCCTTGAGGTGAGTGTATGATCTCTCCTTTGCTATCTTGTGATCTCTCCATGTCAATGTGATAGAATGAGAACCTTGAAGACATCCTGCTCTACTGCTTGCAGCTGTTGAACATTTGAAGTCTTTCAACCTAGTAGCACTTTGAGTCTTCTTCCATGAATTTGAGGTGTTCTTGATGCTGATGAAGCTTCTTGAAGACGTCCTCCTTGTCCTTATTCTTGGTGTTGAAATTCCCTCTTTAAGATCCTCACTCCAATCTTCTTCCAACCTGATCCATTTGATTTCCTTCCTTACCTCCTGCAAAATAAACAAATGGGCATAAAACGCATATGATATATGGCTTATACAATCGCTTAATTTGACATAATATCTGATTTCATGTGATTTGCAGGTCTGGCAGGTGTTTCTATAGAGGGGATCACTCCTTGGTTTTGAGCAAATTTTGCTATCTCCTTGATGAGTTCATTTCTTCCTTTGTGAATTTGTTGTTGTTCTGAAGAAATTCCCCTCTTTTTAAAGTGACCGACCTGCTCCAAAATTCACTGATTGTAGGAGGAACTTGCTGTGAACTGGTGTTTGAATGAATTTTCTTGGCCCCTCTTATATAAGCACTTAAGGCAAGAGTCATGTCCCTTGAGGGCAGGCCGACCTAAGTCTGATAATTAAATTTAATCTTTTCTTTCTAAAGAGGGCCGACTCACCTTAATCTTTGAATTGTTTTGGTGTCAAATGTGTATTGAACTTACCTCTTGATGAATTTCGCTCGGAATATAGGGCAGTGTACACGCTTTGGGGAAAATTTGCTCCCATTAGGGAGTAGTGTACATGACATAAGCAGAATTTGTTCAAATTGACGAGCATTGTACATGGTCTAGGGCAGGTTCGCTCAAAATGGAGGGCACTGTATGCTAAAATTTCGCTTCATATGGAGGGCAAAGGACATACCTGTTGTGACCATTTCACACATCGCCCCATTAAAATGGGGACCCCCTCTTTTTGCTCGGTTTTGCTTGTCTTTCTCTCTGCTTTTTAGGGTTTTGGGTTAGTAAGTCAGTCGTTTGGACTAGGGTTAAGCCTTAAGGTTTTTTTTCTTCTGATGTTTTCAAGCCAGAATCCAGTCCAATTTTGAGTGATTGTTGAGCTTCCTCCCGTAGGATGCAATTTTGAAATAGGGTGAATCTGCCAGGGGGTCAAGCAAGTTTGTCTAGGTTCAGTCGGAATCTTGAAAGCAAGTCCAAATTTTGCCTAAGTGTTAATGATGGAATTATGAGGTTTTGTCCAATTGAATTTTTGACCAAATTTTGGAAATTTTAATAATTGATCCCAGGCCTTGGAGATAGCCTAATTTTGCCTTGTGAAGTGACTGAGAGCCTAAATTCTTGATATTTTGGCCTATAGAGGTAAAATCGCTCCTGTCCCTCAACCAGGGACCAGGGCGAAATTGGTATTTTTATGCACCTTGGTTATTAATTTGTTTCATTTGTCTTGTACAGGGTCGCCAGGAGATGCAGTTGAATATGAATTGAAAGTTTTGAGGATTTTGGGACTTAAAAATGCAAGTTTTTCAAGGTTTAAGGCTAAATCGCTCCTGTCCCTCACCCAGGGACCAGGGCGAAATAACTTACTTAGACCATTTTGGACCTCATTTTGATCAAACTAAAGCATCAAGGACGCGATGGAAGGTGAAATCAACATGATAGAGCGCCAGGATTTAGTCGTTTGCAATAAAAAGTTGAACATTTGCCCTCAAGGACAAAAATCGCTCCTGTCCCTCACTGAAGGACTGGAGCTTGTTTCTTAAAATTCAACTGTCCTTGCAGGACCAAGACGATTTTTGGATTGGAAGATATCAAGGAGGGCATCTTTTGTCCATTGAATATAATTTGAAGAAATTTGCAAACAAGGAAATGTGCCAGAAGGACAAAATCGCTCCTGTCCCTCACTGAAGGACCGGAGCTTGAAATCCAAGATTTCTTTATCCTTGCAAGATTTTAATGATTTCGCGATTTGAGGAGAACAAAGAAAGTGTGTTTTATCAGTTGAATATAACTTGAAAGTGCCATCATGGAGAAAATCTACCCAAAAAGTCAGAATCGCTCCTGTCCCTTTGTCAGGGACCAAGGCGAATTTCAATGGTAGCTCCTGTCCCTCTCTCAGGGACCAGAGCGATTTCCTTAAAAGACAAGTTTGTGGCGAAGGTGAAGAAAGTTTTAAGTTTGAGGCAAGCAAAGGAAAGCATAACGAATCTATTGAAGATAATTTTGAAGATTGCAAGACGCCAAGTAAGCCCATATTTGCCTAGGCGCTCCTGTCCCTCTCCCAGGGACCAGAGCGATTTCCTCCTAAGACAAATTTCCCACCAAGTTGAAGCGAGTTTCATGTCAAAGATGAGTGAAGAGGAGCATAATAAATCCATTGAAGACAAATTTGAAGGTTGGCAAAACACGAATGAGCTTACAAATGAAAGTTCGCTCCTGTCCTTCAGCCAAGGACCAGGGCGAAATATAGAATATCAAGTCTTTTCCTTCAAGATTGGTCGGATCCAAGCCAAGACGCATGATGGAGATGATGTTTGGAACGCTTCGAAGAAGAGCAAAGTTGCAAAGACCATGAGAATTTGATGGAAATGGCCAAGTCGCTCCTGTCCCTCTCCCAGGGACCAGAGCGAAATGTCCAAGTATGCTCAATTTTGAGAAGCCACTTCCGTTTCAAACGTTCAAGAAGGAGTAAGAGACACTATTTTACGCTTTGAAGACAATTGGAGGTCGATATGATCAAGGATTAGCACAAGGAGCAAAAGTTCGCTCCTGTCCTTCAGACAAGGACCAGGGTGATATTCATTAAAACAATCATTTCCTTCAAAAAACCATATCAAGGCGAAGTCATGCAAGTTCCGAAATGTCATTAGAAAGGTGATGAACAAGGAGTTAATGTTAAAAGTTGACAAATTTGAGCTAAAATACAAAGTTCGCTCCTGTCCCTTAGTCAAGGACCAGGGCGAAAATCTCCAAAAATCAAGTTTGCTTTGCGAAGGACAAAATTGGCATGCATAGAACAAACAAGGTGATCATTGCCTACCTCGCAAGTTGATTTGGCAATTTAAAGAGACAAGGATCAAGGAGAAAAGCAAAGTTCGCTCGTTTCCCTCACCAAGGGACCAGGGCGAAAATGGTCTAGGAGGCATTCATTTTAAAAAATTGAGTCGATCAAGCTCCAAGTTACGAATGAAGATCCCAGTTTGGACGTAAGTGAAGTAACTTTGAACGTGAAAATTAATCCAAAGTGGCTAAGGCGCTCTTGTCCCTCTCCCAGGGACCAGAGCGATGTGGTTTGTATCCCTTACATCTCCCATGTTTTGGCGCCAATAAATTTTGAAATACATTAAATGCTAAAATTCGATAAAAACTTTGAATTATTTGATTAAAATGGCATTTGAAAAATAGCGCACAAGGCATTTAATAATTAATTTTGCCTTTTAAAAATCGAAACAATTAATTACAAAGGTATTTTAATTAATTAATTAAATAAGAGGGAGAGCGCTTGGGTTTTATTTTTATATTTATACAAAAGTCGGCCTCCTTTTATTTTAATTTTTTGTTATTATTTGTCTTATTTTCAAGTCGGTCTAGAGGTAATTAAAGAGGTGAGCGCTTATATAAGGAGGGTACTTTGAAGCATTTCAAATCATCATTTAATCATTCATTTGCATGCGATTTTGGAAGACAAGGAGAAGTGCGAAATTTCCATCCAAGGAAGAGTGCGAATTTGGTTAGAGGTGGAGCGAATTCTCTATCAAGGCGTTAAAGATCCCCAAGGTGGTGGAGTTGAAAGGAGGCGCCTTCGCTAGAGGAAGATCGCGTTGAATACTTCAAACTTCGATTTTGCCTAGGCGAATTTCCTTATTTTTGTATCTTTTGTTAGAGTTAGCTCTCAAAGTAAGGTATGGCGAAGTCCTCTTTTGTCTAAATTTTGAATGTTGATCGTCATAGTCTTAATCTTAAATTTTGAATTTTGAAAATTTGAAATTTCCAGTAGCTCAATCGTATTTAGGAAATGATAACTCAAAGACTTATCATGAAGTTTCCTAAATTCAATCTTTAATCTAATCTATATTTATACATTGCAAAATCTATTTCTTATTATGAAATGTTGTGTAGGTGTAACGATGGCGACCCCGAAGGCGGGAGCATCCACCAGTCGTCCAACCCTCATGAAGGAAGATCAAAAGAACGAAGAATTGGAGACCAAGATCGTGTCGAAGTGGAGCAACATTGGAGATACCAACTTGGGAAACTTCAGTACGAAGAAGTTTCGAGAGGTCCCTTACATTGGCAAGCCATCACCTGTCGCCAGGAGAATAATTGAAAGTGGCATCATTAAGGCGGCCGGCTTCCCTCCAGCAGTCCAGTGCCATGAGTTGATGATCGAGTGTGCTCGCCATTATGATCCCCAGTCAAGATCGATCGTGTCCAAGGAGGGAAACACTTTGGCTTACCTTTCAGAGGAAGCTATAAGTGAGGCTTTCCATCTTCCAGAGCACAGAGATATGATCTACAAAAGCATAGAAGGAGCCAGGTCCATGTACGAGGATGATCCAGACGCTTGCTTAAGCATCATCAATAAGAATTGGTTACTCAAGAGTTGTCCTCGCCTGAGCAAGATTTCGAACACACCACATAGGATCGACTTCCAGGAGGAGTACAAAGATTTGATAACACTACTCAACCGAGTCACAGGGGCTTGTCAAGCCTTCTATTTCGAGAAGTGGATGTTCTACTTCATCCAAGTGATAGTTCAGGGAAAAGGAACAATTCATTGGGCTAGAATGATTAGCCATTGCTTGGACGTACAGTTAAGGAGATTGAAGGCTACCAAGTCTTTCCACATGAGTTCATACATCATGTATGCCTTGATTAGGAGCTTTGAGTACGCAGGACTACCTCACAGAGGAGTGATCGGAAGACGACCCAGCGAGGTCAGGGTTTGTGATTCCTATGTTCACTTGCATCATCCGCCAGGAAGTAACTACAAGTTAGTCAATGATACCTTTACGATGAACATCACCAGGACGTTGCAAGGCGGAATTCACAATCGGCTATCTCGGGATGCACAAGAGCTTGTAAAGAGGTACGGTGCTTGGTTCATCCAATTTCCGAAATTTACATATATTAGAGTTCATGGTTGTCCTTCACCTCCATACATGTTGCCGAGATATCCGACAGACAGAATTGTGTTACTTGAGGTAACTAGACAGTTGGCAGCTTATGCAAAGGCATTCAGACACAGACATGGAAATGGAGTTCCTGTGCCTATCATATTAGGGAATTCAGTTGAGGTATGTCCTAATGCTCTAGCCATGGATGATGCAGAGAAGGAGTTAGCTTTATATTCATTTTCATTCTTTGCCTTGAGAGAGAGCTTTGATCCTTATGGGTATATAGAGGAGACAGTCGGTAGAAAATATAAGCATGAGTTTCAGATAGAGGATTTTATGATGAATCTCTCAGATGATCTTGAAGTGAAAAGAAAGATGCATTCCAGATTACCTTTAGATTTCATCAGGAAATGCAAGATTTACAGAGTGGCCGACCAAGCTCAGGACAGTGGTAGACATCTCCAATCATCTTATGATCAAGAAAGCAAATCAGTGAAGCTAGATTGGAATGAACCCGAGATTGTGGATCTAGATGCTTTGATGGCTCCAGTTTTGTCTTATACTCGCAGATGGGTTGATGTGCAGCATCAGAAGTTGAGAGAGTAGGGCATATCTATGACTTTTACTTTGGAGGAAAGACCAGCAGAAGGTGGAGCAAGTGTAAGTGAAGGTAATCCTAATCCCAGAAGTGCAAGCGAAGGCAACCTTCGAAGTGTAAGTGAAGGCAATCCCCATCCTAGAGGCTCGAAGAGGAAAGAGAGACCTGAGAAAAGAGAATCCTCCAAGAAGAAGCAAGAGGCTAACCGAGATCGTTCATCCGGCACATCTTCTCGACAAGAGAAGAGGACACTTGAAATAGAAGAGTCTATGGAATCAATGGTACAGAACGATAAACAGGAAGAAGGACAGGCACCTCGAAGGTCACCAAGTGGATCTCTCCAAGCTAATGAGCTACATGACGATAAGGAAGATAATGAAGTAACATCTCCTCTCAGATAAGAAGAAACATTGCCTAAGGAGATATAGGTTAAAGAAACAAGATCTGCCATCCCAGATTGGTTAAAGGAAAGACTAACAAGGGTGATTGTGATCGAAGACGAAGACAATGTGATTGATTTAGAGAGCCTTGTTGGAAATTCTCAGGAAGTGACAGAGAAGAGGAAGGCTACTAAGATGTCCAAGATGATCAGAGATGAGGCAGGATCCAGGAAATTGCAGATAGCTACACCGGCAGTGGACAAGTATGAAGGTGAGATCCTCGCAGAGGAATATGATGTAGAGACATTTGAGCTTGGTCCACTCACAGCCGAGCAGACACTAGATGAGGCCACCGATTCATTTGAAGCATTAAAAGACAAGCTTAGGGAAGAAATGGAGAAAAATAGAAAGCTTGAGAGAGAGGTCGGTGCATGGAGAAGCTACTTCAGCCATCTCAATCAGCCTTTGGGACGTCAGGATCCAGCAGTATCTCCTGTGGAGGCACTTCCCCTTCAATCAATTGGTGAGGCAGAGAGAGTCAGGAGTTTGGTCCAGCTTATGAGCCCTTGGATTGACAAATCTCATACAGTTGCTATGGAATTTGCAACAAGGATGATGCAGACCATTCATAGGGCTATCCAGGTTCTTGAGATCATCCACAACTTAATGATAACGGTAGCCGCCTTCGCTCATACTAAAGATGTTATCATTCCTGTCCTGCAAGTAATCAGACAAACATCAAGGAAGGTCCTAGTGCAAGAAAAGATAATGGATGGAGGACCTCATAGTTTACTTCAGTGGTCAACTTTACTCCAGATGAAGGAAGTTCTCTTTGAGGACATTAGTACCAAATGCAATCATGTTGAGGAGGTCATCCACCCGATCCAGGACAGTGTTTGAGGTATTATGTACTATTCTTGGCAGGAGGATCGAAGTTGAGACAGATGTGGATTTACAAGAATTGGAGGAAAGAGTTAAGGTCATCTTTTGCAAAGATGCGAATGTTATCACAGATGAGCAACGAGACCAGATGTTTGCTACCATGCTCCTGATTGAGAAGACTAAAGAACTTGAACCTGGATGGGACGCTGCTCTTCTCAAGGCTTTTGATCAGGTCATCCACTTGGAAGAACGAATGAGGAATCTTCCCAAGATTCCAATTGCTGAGATCGAAGGAATCGTATCTAGATTCATTGCATATGCTAAAAAGGAGCATTGGAAAGGGAATAAGATTCTAGAAGAAAGGTTGTTATAGATGACATGGCACCTTAATTGTCATTGGTCTATGTCTCCTAGATTTTTGTGCCAAATTTAATATTTGGCTATGCATTTAATATTGTTCAATAAAAAGGGGACTATTTGTAATAAACCCTAATTAGGGTTTAGGTGTCATAATCTTGGCCATTGATCTTCTTTTGATCTGGACCGTTCATTGTAACTGAGGATGCTATATATACCCACATTTCCTTTCATTTTGATATAGTTAGAAGAAGTTAGAAATAAGAGATTAGAGATTAGAGAGCAAGTTACTTTGTAGCAAGATTGAGCTTTGAAGAAGGAATTTCAAACAATTGTTGTTCATGATGGCTTTGAGATCAATAAAATATTGAAGTTATGGTGTTTTATTGCAATTCTTGTGGCTATTTCCATGGTTGTTCGTTTTCTTGAATCATTCTCAATCAAAGTAGTGTTTTAGTTTGAAAGACTAAGTGTTGGGCTGGGATCTTTGGTGCGAGTCACTTTCCAAACCACTAGCTTTTTGTTGATTGTAGGAATGCCTTGTGTGGTCAACTGGATAAACTTGAATCACCCAAACCTTCAATCGTCATTGAACTTTGGATATGTGCCTTTGTGGTAGTGTCCATGATCCTTGATGAATTGAAAGATCATTTGTTACCTTAGAAGATCGCATCAATTTCAGTTGAGTTGTTATTTTATGGCAATATTGAAGTTGGTAGAATCTTGCCAAGTCTCGTCCACATTGAGTCATTCTTAGGGTTAGATTAGACTAGATCTCTTGTAAGCCCTCCTCTTTTGATTTTTTTTGAGAATTTGTTCAATTTAGGAAATTCTATTTCGGAACGTAAGGCCCCTTGATGACACAGCAATCACAACGATCACTGGTGCTTATCCACACGTAGAGACCCTACTTAAAAGAACATTGGAGTCACCCTGATTGATCCTTCTTGCGATATCTTCAGCAATCAGAGACTTTATTCAAGAGAGGATAAGGTACCCTTGGGTATTTTATTATGTGTATGATTGTGTACAAAATACACGTCAACAATACCCTAGGTGAAATCCATTCTGATTTAGGTTCAAGGTACAGTCATGAGCAAAATTCGCTCCAAATTGATGCCAAGGTACACGATTTCAAGGAACTTCGCTCAAATTAGTAAGGTACATACCTGAGCAAATTCGCTCAAATTTTGATGTGAGGTACATGGCCTGGAGAAATTTGCTCAAAATCAAGGGCAAGGTACATTGTTTGGAGAAATTCGCTCCATATCCTTGGCAAGGTATGGGGTCTCAATGAAAATTTCGCTCAAAATTTGGGGTAAGGTACGGTCTCATTGCAAATTTTAAACTTAATTTCCAAACTTTCTTTCACTTTATTGAATCATATCCAAGTATTCCAACCATCTAAACATGAATCTTATCAGATTTATCCTTAAAGAAGGCTCAAGGAAGAAATTCGCTCCCATTTGGGAGCAAGGTACATGTCCTTGCTGAGAATTCGCTCTAATTTGTGAGTGAGGTAAATGCCCTTTGATGAAAATTTTGCTTAAACTTTGGGGTGAGGTACATAACCTTGATGTTGCCCATAAATTCAATTTGTTCATCCTTCTATTACCTTATTGGTTTTAGCCTTAAGTTTTCAAATCTTTCCACATGAAAGCATCACCATTTTGACCCTTAAGAGTACCTATGGAGGAAATTTGCTTGGATTCTTGAGCATGGGACAGGGTCTTAGCAAATTCGCTCCAAATATGGAGCAAGGTACAAGGTCTAAGGCAAATTTCGCTCCAATTAGGGAGCAAGGGACATGACTTTAGGGAAGACTCTTCACTCAACCCTTCTCACCTGACTTTGCTTTATGTGTTCAATCCTCAAGTCCTTCAACTACTCCAATGTGAAACATGTCAAATAAACCTTTAAAGAAGGTCTTAAGAAGAATTTTGCTCCAAATCGGGAGCAAGGGACAGGCCCTATGATAAATTTTGCTCTGCAAACAAGAGACAAGTCATTCATTCCGAAAGCCTCGATAACTGACTGTCTTCACTCTATCCTCAGGAGACCAACCTGACTCGATGAACCCTCTGGCTACTTAAGAAACTCTATCCCTTCAACTCAAATATTACTAGCAAAGACTCTAACACAACTAACAACTAAGCTAAGAGAACTAATCCTAGAAAGCAAGAAGTGGGGGTCCCTGTTTGCAATGGGGCGGTTTGTGAATACCTCACAACAGGTCTCTTGGACACCCTATCCAGCTAGCCTACCCTAGTGCACTATAAATTGGATAATAAAGAGTGGGAACTAACCCACAAATCTGATTTTATCTAACAAATATAATACTAGTGGTGATTAATACATTAAAGAATTGTATCACTCAATCTAATTCATTAGTATATGTTTCAGTTTATAAGTATTGCTTCATATGTGTTCTCTAATTTTGTGTTGCAGGAAAACAGTATACAAAGGTACTCCCATAAACTTAATTACCTATTTTAGATTTTGTTAAATTTATGTTAATTTAAACTTTTAAAGTATAACTAATTAGGGGACATTACATCTTTTTACCTCTAGCACATTAGTCAGAATCACCTGGGATTAAATGTCAACCAGTGAGCTTTCATTGAGGGAAATTCCTTTAACCAGATCTAGTACAGGTTTACTTTTAATATGCAAGCTGTAATGCTTATGATTTCCCTTGAAAGTTTATAAGTTATAACCCTCTACTTACAGCGTAGAATTGAGTGTTGCTTATTTTGCTGGAAAGTATAGACTGAGTGGCTATTTTGTATGTATTTGCAAATGCTTTCAGATAAAAATCGAAGTAGTTTAAGTCATTAAAGTTCACATACATAATTTGATCCAATTCCATTATATGGCAGGTTCTTTACTTCAACTCTTGAGAGCTATAAAAGCTGCATGAAAGATCCAAATTTGCAGAAATAGTGAACATTTAATCTTAATAATGTTGTACACCCATTAGTATAAGTCATTAAAGTTCACATACACAATTTAATCCAATTCCATTATATGGCAGGTTCTTTACTTCAACTCTTGAGAGCTTTAACAGCTGCATGACAGATCCAAATCTGCAGAAATAGTGAACATTTAATCTTAATGATGTTGTACACCCATTATTATGTAACCAACTCTCCGTGTGATTTTTTCATCTAAAGTAGTAAAAAGCAATTCATCGGTTCCTACTTGGGTTGTTGTAGATTTTTACCCACACCCATATGCTGTAATACATGCATTGAAGTGAAAAGCAATTGACAGGGAACAAGTTATAGGATTTATTTTTATTTTTGTACACATCTGTTCATCAAATGGGCTCTCATGGGGAAAACTCATTTGTATTTGATCTCTATTTCTCATGGCTATTAAAATGCCTTTTGGTTTGTAGCACAGCAGGTTTTTCTCTTCTTTTCTTTTGGCTTTTTTGAAAATCTGATTTTTTTTCCAATTAAATTCCATTTTTTTGGAAACAAGGTATGTCCCAAGGCATAGGGAATGTCCCATTGGCATCTCCAGGCATCTCTGGTCAAGAAAAAGCCCTAAGTCATCATAATTCCAAAAACTAAACCCTAAAAGTAGAAAACAAAAACAAAATCCTAAAAAATTCTTAAATGCATCTTCTGTTATTGTTTCATTCACAGAAAACACATAAAAGGAGCAGCAAAAATTCAAAATGAACAGTTGATGGTAGCAAGGGGCAGAGCGTCCATGGTATGCTGTTGCAGAGCCAAGTTGCAGTTGCTGACAAAATGCAAGCTTCTCGTGGCACTCATGTGGTTTGTATTGATGACCATCTACAACATGAGCAGATTGGATGACGTGTTGTATTTGGAAATAACTGTTATGATTTCAATTTGCCTCTCCTTATCTGGTTTTGTATTTATTTATTTCTGTTTAGATTACAGATATGGTGCATTGCCATTGGATCCAATCTGTCTCTTGGTCCAATAACTATGTACCAACTGTCCCTGTCCTTATTTGCACTGATATATGAATCTCATTGATTTTGATCAAAACAATATTTAGACAATGCTCCCATCTCTAAAGACATAATTTCCATTCCTATGCATAGTTGCTGCTCATTGTGGAGTGTTCTTCTATGCCCTTGAAAACACCTGAAGTGGAAAATTCATCTTTTTGTTGCATAATTTGTTTTGGACAGTCGGGTCATTTTCACAGGCACGGATTTGACCTGGGTTGTTTCCACGTTTAAGTTTGAACCCGTACTTGCAAATCCATCCAGCATAGTCGAACACAACCCTACAAATTCTAGACTGTGTTTGTTGTTGATCTCTTCAGGATTCGCTTTACTGCTCACAAAATTACACAGTTACATCTTTTATGATCCACATGGATCATCTGTGGTTACTATTTGATTTTTTCCTTGCAACCCAAGCATTTTAATTTTCTTTTTAATGTCTATTGCATATCGTTGAATCCTACAATCAATTTTCATCATCAACATTTGTTTCTCAATGGATTTTTACATTTGGAGCGTTTGTAGATAACATTCAAAACCCCCTTTTCAGGCCATCATTGTTTAACAAATGAATTATGTTAAATAACACTAATCCATGTTGGAATATTTAATTTCTCCCTCTTGGCATGAGGAGAACTGCATGTGTAACTTTTGCATGAATTTAAAAATAGGATTTCGAAATATAGAATTTGCATGTTAAGTTTGTAATCTGCATGGAGCTGCACGGTAAGTTTTCAGAATTTCTAGAATTCCTTCAATTTGTCAAAAACCTCTATTTACTGAGGCAATTGTAATGCATTCCTTGTCTCTGATCCTTTGGTCAGTTGATCCTTGATCATGTGATCAAGAAGTTCCTGTAATTCCTTGAATGAAGAAAGATTGTGTGTTGAAATAATTTTCTTCAATCCAGAAGCAAGATGCCTTTTGTCAAACAGTTAAAATCAAATTACCTACGGCGACTACTTTTAGTTCTCGATGAATAGCATAAATTTATCATATTGCCCCTATTTCCATTCCTTTGGACGACAATTACTTTGAAAGGTGGGCAAAGATAAAAGAGTGAGCTCCTCGTCCTTTTCTTGTGTTTTATTATTGATCTTTGTGTGGACAGACTTAGTTTATCCCTATTGATTAGTGCTTTCTCTTTGATGTACTGGAACAGATCTGTATATGTCATCTGTTGATGAGTGATTACTACTTAGTTCACTGCCATATAAATTCACAGAGAAGTTGTCTTTCACTCTTTGCAGTGATATGGTCATATTTATCCATGCCAGGTTGGTTCTGTGTTTTGAATGACATTCCATTTCCCTAGTGAGGTGTGATCTAATTTCGCTTCCCCAATCAAAAAGCTTTTGGGAGAACTCATCATGTATTTGAAAATTTCTATTTCACCCGTCACAGGTCAATCTTCTTCATATTGAAAAGTATTCTATGCAAATATTCATATTCATTTTTAACAGAATAATTTCATACCATAACATAACTCTGTTTATCCTAGGCCTATAGGAAGTAAATTGTTGTCCTAATTCCCACTCCTTAACTGATGTTAATCTCTGTTGGCATGAGGTTGTTTTATTTCTTTGGACTACCATGTGCATGTAATTGTAATTGGAATTTAGTCTTCAGTCTAAGTAAAAGTGTGCATGGGGAAGATATTAAGAGCGTTTTGTGTAGAAATATGGGCATTTTGGCAACATTGTTATGGGTTCCCTTTATGTTTGAGATGCTTTTGATTTGAATTTTAATGATATGTTTTGATGATGTTGATGTAGTTGTCATTGTAGTGTGCTTTCTTTGTAGAAGGAACATTTGTTAGAATATGTACGACAAAATTGAGCATAGGCTTCAGAGATGAGTAATGTGTGTTTAAAATGTTTTGTAAATTCATTTTTTGTGGAATTGTTAGTTTATTTCATATTTTTCTTAAGTTATTGTTTTGATTAGATAAGCATGGGAAGGGCCTAGACCCATAATATGTCAACCATCAAGGCAATAGGAGCAAATCTCACGAGAAGTGAGATTAAAATGAAAAAGAGAGCTTTTGATTGGAGCTAAGAATTGGTGGGAGCCAAGGGTCTCGACCCTAAACAACATAATTCTCTTTCACCAGATCCAAGAGTAAGGGAAGAAGGAGAACAACCTTTCCTCCTACGAACTATTGTACAAGCAATTCTATTGTCCTCAACCCTATTGCAATTGGAGCCAAAAGGTGACCCCCCACCCCCCATGAGGGGATCAACAACAACTCGGGAGGGGAGAATTACTAGATGGGAGATTGTCAACAATTGTAGGAGGCAAGAGCCATGAGGAAGCACTTGCCATAGGCTGAGACAAACCCGAAGTACAAGTAGGAGGAGCCACTTAAGGAGCATCAGTCTAGGAACTGAATAAGGAACATCAGGGTGTGTAAAAAAACATTTCTCTAAGGTAAGAGTGTTTTGTGGTGTTAAAGTCTTCTACTTGTGCAACATCACATTGCAATAGTGGCATCATGGTTGTCATTTTGTGCATAGTTGCACTAGTGTGTCATAAGTGTTTTGCTTAATGTCCCATGTGGTTCTTGGTGGGGCACTACACAAGTCATGTGAAGTCTAATTTTGATTCTTTTCACAATTTGTATCTTTTACAACTTCAAACATCATCACCACCCTTTGTTGATGATGATGTGCCTTATGAAAATGTGTCTTATGTAGAGCTCCATATATCCACCTATCATTAAGGCTGACCTAACAGCTTCTTATGAAAATGTGTCTTATGTAGAGCTCCATATATCCACCTATCATTAAGGCTGACCTAACAGCTTCTATAACTCAAGGATCAATTATCCAATGCTGACCCAACCCTAATGGAATATAGGTTACATTTAGATTGTCAACCCAAGAACATATACTTGAAATGGGTTTGCACTGTATGTGCACTATGACTCTACCTAGGTTGTTGTCTGAAGTTGATAGAAAACATTGCAATAAAGTAAATTGTAGGAAAGTAATTACTAGAAATGATAACAACTAATAATGAGACAACAAAAAATAATATAGAAAGGTGTTCAACATCAACACTTACAATATGCTAATAAGGGAAGCAACACTACGACATGATGACTGTAATAACCAGAATGCTATGCTACAACTACATTAAGTATAATAACAAAATGAAAGTATCTAAGTAAGCTGCATAAATAGAACCTAAAGATGTGTTACCTCAAGTATTCTCTTTTTTATTAACTTTAGAAACAACCTTATTAACACTTTGCAGATTCACAACAATTTGCATGCAGTAGAAAGAAATGAACAATAAAATGAACATCAAAAGTAGAGATAATTTTGAAATCCGGAGTTTGAATGCTTTGATACCAATTGTTGAATGTTCTGAAAAACCCATTTAGTTCCTATCACATTCTTGTCAACTGATTTTGGGACACGGTTCCAAGTCCAATTCTTGTCAATTTGTTCCAATTCTTCCTTCATAGCTTTCATCCAATGTTGATCATTGCAAGCTTCTTTTATTGTTTTCAGCTCTGTTTTTGAAAATAAGTTCACCTGTTCTTCAACAACTTTACTTCTTCTGATAACACCTATGTTATTTTCTCTAATAATCTGTTTCTCTCATTGATTCTTCTACACATACCTCAGAGTCTTGGTATAAAATCTTGGAGAATCTTCCTTATCATTTTGCACTTCTATTTCTTTTGGCTTTTATTTTTATGTTTTATCAATAGACTAATCACATTCATATCCCATCTCTACAATTGTATTCTTCGAAGTGTCTTCATCAACTTTCACATTTGTGCTTTCAACAATTCTTCTTAGTCTTTTGTTATAACATTTGTAAGCTTTTCTTTTAGTAGAAGACCCATTGAATATACTTACATCAGTTCTTGTGTCAAACTTTCCCATATTTTCATCTCTTCTGATATAGCATTTACTTCCCAATTCTCTAAAATATTTCACAGATGGATTCCTTACATACCATAGTTCATAAGATGTCTTCCCATAATTTCTTTTGATTTGCATTTTGTAAAGTGTGTATATTGCAATTTGTATTGCTTCTTTCCAGTAGATTTCTGGTAGACTTGCTTTATTCATCATTGTTCTAGCACCTTCTTGAATTGTTCTATTCTTCCAAGGTTTCAACTACACCATTTTGTTGTGGTGTCTTGTCACTTTGTTGACTTCTTGTTTTGGTCGGACCACAAAGACTAGTGTGCACTAGCTCCAATAGTTCAGTAGAAGATTGTTCCTTAACTCTAAAAGTTCTCTTTGTTTGTTTACCAACTTGACATTCTTTACAAATAGCATTAGCAGGCTTTGTAATCTTCGACAAATCTCTCATAGCTTGAATTGAACTAATCCTCACCAGATTATCAAAATTAGTGTGACACATCCTTCGATGCCATAACCAACTCTCATTAATTTGCACTATCAAGGAATATCTGCCAGTTGTCCTCAACTGATAAACATTTCCATCTGTCCTTTTTCCTGTTGCAATCACAGTTCTAGACCTTTTTGTGATCTCACACCTATCATCCCGAAAAACAAGATTATATCCATTTTCACACATTTGACCAATACTAAAAATATTATAATTTAAGCCTTTAACATAGAAAACATTGTCAGTATTATGCATGCCATCAAAATTGATTAAACCAATTTCAACTATCCCAGCTGTTTGATCATCTCCAAATCTAACAACTCCTCCATCAAATTTTTCAAGCTTTACAAACTTACTCTTGTCACCTGTCATATGATTTGAACATCCACTATCAACAATCCATTCATCTTTATCTCTTCTAGCATAAAAAACAGATACACCAGTACCTTCTGTTTTAGTAGCATCTTCCGAAGCTTTTTCCTTCACAATTTTGTCAGGGTTAGCAAAACAAGATTCTTTTTTTATCGCCAAGAACAAACATTCACTGCCTTCACTATAATCAGATTCATCATCATAAATGTTTGCATCTTTTTTAACATAATAAGTCTTTTGGTTAAACTTTCCTTTGAATTCCTTTTTTTTTTTATTTGCAATTTTGTCAGGACATCTAGAAGCATAATGACCTATCTTTCCACAGCTAAAACATTTAAAGGGAAATTTACCTTTGTACTTTCTAGTTCCTTTCTTCATCCTCCTCACAAAGTTTGCCTCAGTATCTTCAAAGTTCTCTTCATCTTTTCTCATCTTTCGTTGATTTAGTAGCCTTAAATGCAGTTTTTTGTTTTTGTAGTAGTAGTACCAAATTCTCTCGTCTCAAAAGCAAGTAAAGAGCCATATAAGTATTCTCTAATATACTTATTCGGATTTTGTGATTCTTCTATTGTTGAAACTTTAGAGCTATAGGGTTTAGTAAGAGTTTTGAGTACCTTTTTCACAAATTCTTCTTCTGGAAAGTGACCACCAAGGCCCATGATCTCATTTACAACATCATCTATCTTTTGTAGGTAGCTAGTTATATTGTCTTCTTCATCCATCCACAAGCATTCATATTTAGTTTTAGCATTTTGCAAGTTAGCTTGCTTGATTGTATCATCTCCTTCATAAGTCTTTTATAATTTATTCCAAACACCATAATCAGATTCCAAAGATACAACTTTTGTCAATTCAGTCTTAGAAATAGCACTAAAGATAGCAAACCTTGCCTTTTCAGTGTCTTTAAATTCCTTGATCTCATTCGGAGTGTTCACCCTAGTCTGTAGTTTAGTGTACTTTTGTGTAACGACTTTCATACTTCATAGCCAAGAGAAATCAGGTACCCTTGCATCTTTACTTTCCAGAAAGCATAGCCGGATCCATCAAACATACAGATTGTTAATTTGTGTGCCATCAGAGTCTCCTCAAGCGGTTAAACTCTTCTTCAAGGAACCAAAGCTCTGATACCAATTGTTGAATGTTCTTACTCATGTCACCTACCTTTTTGCATCCATGATCACGTATATGAGCCTCATGTCTTACCTTAGTAGTCTATGAGCCATCTAACATAATATAACTTGCTAGCCTATATACTCCATGTGACCTACCTTTTTGCATCCATGATCACGTATCACAACATGACTTGCTATCTTGTGATCTATAAGTTATTGTGATCTGTATGAACCCTGACGATAGAACAAACTAGTGCTTGAGTTATATATTATCTCGTCTATTGATTTCTTCCATATCTTTTATACACATTCTCTCTTAGGAACAATTGGTTGACTCATTACATTCTTCTCTTCATCTATTTATTGTTTCTTTTATTTCCTTTATAGTTTGGGGATGATACATTTATTGAAATGACCTTTCATATTGAGGCCTCTTTCACTTTAATCTCAAAAAAATCATTTCTTTCCTTTTTATATGATTTTCTCCTTTAAGTAGCTATTATTTATATGTTTTTTTAATTTTTAAATGGTGTGGTTTTGTAGGTTTTTTTCTTCTAACTCAATTGTCTTTAGTATTCATTTTGGAGTTTTAATGATATTTAATTTCTAGCATTCATTTCTTTACTTTAGCATGCATATTTACCTAGGTTTATAAGTTTGTTGAAGTGAGAAAAAAGTGTAATGTAAAAAATTATGTCCTTGTAATTTCATGCTACGTTTTGTATACATTTTGGTGTCCACTCACTTAGTATCTTTTTAGGTTCATTTTAACCCTTGCATTAGCCTTTCTCTTTCTCAATGTGCTCAATTTTTATTTCTTGTAGTCTCTTTTTGTCAAATTTTTATTATCTTTTATGTCAAGATCGTGGTTTTCTAGCGTCTCATCATTTTTGAATAAAAAATGTTTGGATACTAGTGTAATGTGTAGACATCTATACATTGCACTATCTTCCAAACAATTTTGACTAAAACATGAGACACTAGAAAAATATTCTATACACCATGCTAACATCTTGCAATAGTTTCTTGTTTGGTGGCCATTTTTTAATGTTTTTTCACTTGTCACCTTCCCAAATTAGCGGAATCTATTCAAGATGAATTTAAATGGCCCATCGACTTCTTTCTCTCTTACTTGCCCTCTCATTTTTTAATCAATCTCTTCATCTCGATATCTTTCTTATGTTTTGGCTCTGTTGCACTCTCAAGCTCACATACAAATCTCTAAATCTCTAAATCTCTCTACAAAACACTTTTAACTCTCTTGTCCTCTTGTCTTCCTCAAGCCTCTACATGTGATATTGTTCTTATTTCTTATTGTTATTTACAATATTTCCTCTATTGTGCTCTTGAGAACCTTGGGATAATCACATCGTACGATATTTTATTTTAGTCAATTGTTATTTCTAGATTATTAGTCCATCACTTAACAAACCAATCACCATTCAAAATTTTGTTTGTTCTTGTTTTAATGCTATATACCAGTAGAAAAAAGTGCAAGTTTATTAAGCTTGAAATATATGTAAAATGTTTATCTACAATTTGATTGGGCTGAAGTTGGTAGCAACAGAGTGTCAAAGAAAATTACAAATTATGAGACTAGAGAATGCACATCCCACGAGGTTTCTAGTAGTGCTTTGCGGAGCTGGTGCAGTTTCTAGCAGTTCCTTGTAGAGCTAGTGTAGTATACATTACGGTCTATGCTTCCACATTTTTGCATGCATCATCTATAGTCCACATACCTTGTTTAGGTTTCCACATTCCGGTGTTTGCAACTACACATCTATCAAAAACCATTTATCCTTTTTAACGTTTTAAAGGGATGTTCTGAATGTCTGGCCCATCTATAGTCCATGCACCTTGTTTAGGTTTCCACATTCTGGTGTTTACAACTACACATCTATCAAAAAGAATTTATTGTTTTTAACGCTTTAAAGAATTGTTTTGAATGTCTCACCCATCTATAGTCCACATACATTGTTTAGGCTTCCATGTTCTGGTGTTTGCAACTACACATCTATCAAAAATATATATTATTTTTAAAGCTTCAAAAGAATGCTTTAAATGTCTAGCACAATTATGTTTCGCAACAACGTATAATATTTGATATCAAATTATCTTGCATCTCAAATAAAATGTTTGTAGATGGATTGCTAGTTTTATGGTCCTCTCTTTTTTTTAAAAGCATGCTTTAGATTTTTGTCTAGGTATTTAATTGTGCTTATGCAGTTTATTGAACAATTAGTCTATTTTAGTGTTGATGGGTGTTAAGAAACCTTTCAAGAAGAAGTTGTGTAGGAGAGGTTTTGAACACTCATATTCCACAATCTATAAAAAATAAATTCTGGGAAAATGACGGTGATGAATTTGCATTCTCTCCCATGTTTTCGGTTACACTTGTTAACCCATCATTAGGATGATTAATTAGATTGCAAATTGGAGCTCCAAGAAATATATGTGTTAAGATTAACCACAAATTCAATATAAAAGGCTGCTGCTTACAGTGTTTGAATTCATATAAGCCTTTGTGACGATCTATTTTCTGGAATAGGCTAAAACAAGTAGAGCCATTTATAGTTTCTGTCTTGCACACGCTTAATCATCCATCCAAGAGGGATTTTACATGAAATTGTGCAAGATTCTTGTATTTTTTTAGCCTGAATTTCATTCTCTAGTAAAAGTATTTTGTGTATTGTGATCAGAAACACAGATGAAATTTTTTATTTTCCACAATTTATTTTTCCAGAAAATGTGTTTTTAATAGTTATAAACTGTGCAAACCCCTAATTACTTTGTATATTTGATAGTAATAATAGATGATGGTTGTGGTTCTGACTGTGAATTTCAAGGGATTGGAGAAGCTATAACATATTCCCCATAGCAAAGTGATGACCTCTTCTATGGAGCACTTGGAGGACTAGGTCAATTTGGGATCATCACCAAAGCCAAAATAATGCTACAAAGGACTCCTGAGATGGTATGATCAATATCAACAATTATACACAGCATGGCAGATAATAGTAGTAGAACAATATTAACAATTATACACAACATGCAAAATGACGACAGAGAGAAGAGGAGTTGCAACTCTAGTTTGAAAGATGGCTAGTTTTTAAAACCATTTCTTCTATATTTCATTTTTTTCCCATCAACAAGAAGGGATGTGGCTATGAAAGGACTGGCTTACTGTAAGCATAGCAGCTAGATAACTTGGATGCACTAGCCCAAAGGCTAGACAGATCCATGTATACAAGGGAACCTTTTGCTACAGTGCTCCTATAGGTCTGAGTAGTGATGGGGGTTTCTAGATGAGGACTAGGTTTCAAGGCGCCCAAGATTGTTTAGCATCCCAATCTACTAATGTGGTGTGAGAAAGAGTCTCTTAGGCAGCCTTTGTGGAGACTGCCAAATTTCTTTTAACACATTTTTATTATTTTTATTTATTTTTCCTTCTTAATGATAGAGCAAATGAATCTTTGTGCTCCCACTGTTTTATTTGCAAAATATTAAAGATATATTATTTTGGAATAGGGGTCTTTTATAAACATTTTGACAATAAAAGAGGGTTAAAAATTTATTGAAAATGGAGAAAGAGGAACAGCAAAAGAGGGCAAACTGTCCAACAAAGAGAAACTACATCATAAACGTATCATGACTAACAATCTGATCTAGCACCTGAGACAACTCCGGAGAGAGTTGTCTCCTATCCTCAATAGTCCAACCCTCCATAAAATCAGAAGCCCATTTGGCAAGACAATCAGCCACTGCATTCCATTCCATGGGAATATGCATGAAAGTGATTGACTCAAAAAACTCACGGAAGGAAAGAATCTGACGGATAATCTTCTGAAGTTGCCATTTAACACAATCCAAGCTCTGCTGGTTCAATAAAGTCACCACAATCTAGGAATCAGATTCAACAACAATGTGTTGCCAACTAAGAGAACAACAATGCTTTAACGCAACCAAAATGGCCAGAGCCTCCATATAATTGTTCGTATAAAAACCCTTGTAGATAGAAAAAAGAAATTGGACTTGCCCCAAACTATCCCATGCCACACCACCAATACCAGCATGTCCAAGGTTGCCTCTTGAAGAGCCATCCGTATTGACCTTGAAGATACCTTGAGGAGGAGGGCTCCAATTACCTACTCTAGAGATCTTCCGCAGAGGGTGACGACATCTATTTCTGAAGAGCTATCTAGTCTTCTGCACACCATGATCATGAATATTCCCCTGAAGAGGAAGATAAAAACGGTTGCAGATATCAATCTCTCTAGGAGCAGAGCCTCCAAACAAATCACACTTAGCCAGAATAGTCTCCCATAGAGAATGGAGAATTTTCCACCAAACATGCTGAATAGCTAACCTAGCATCCTGGGAAATCTAACGATTCCTCTCCAACCAAATGTGCCAAATAATAAAAGAGGGCCCTAAAGACCAAGAAACTTGAAGAAAAGGGGTTTGAATAGGAGCCTAACTCCAATGCTCCCAGATTTCAGCAAGGGAAGAAACATGCCAACAATGGCACTTCCAACAGTCCCACTAGGAGTGTCGAATCCTCCTAGAAAACGAGCATTGAAAGAAAAGATGGGAGACCATCTCCTCACTATTACAACAAAGAACACACATAGAAGGCCCATAGAAACCTCTCTTGCACAAATTGTCCCAAGTAAGACACCGGTTCTGGACCACCAACCATAGGAAAAAGTTACATTTGGGCCCGGAAAATCTATTCCAAACATGCTTCCACCAAGGAACCTCATCCCTGCCATAAATTTGATGAACCAACTGCATATATCCTACCGCAACAGATGATTTCTAGCCGAAGTGGGCTTACACATGATAGGAAACACTTAATTTTGTCCTCTGTTACTAGAAAAATACAATGGAGGATCATCATATTAATTGTCATGAGTTTAACACCACAAAATTTTTTCTCGAATAGTTTTATTTACTAATATCAACAATTATACACAACATGTGAAATTCAAATGAAGCGGTTTGTCAAGCTAGATATTATATCTATGAAAAGCTTTGTCTTTCTTTTGCGAGAATTATCTTAAGCTATCCCCATTGCTATGTTTTTTGGGTTGACCTTTCAATTACTTTGAATTGTTTTGGTCATTCCTAGACAATACTATTATCTATTTCATCAAGAGAGCAGCCTTATCCTAATCGCTTTATCCACGTTGGCTTTGCGAGGGAAGGTCAACTTGCCCTTATTAGCGCATTGAGCAAACATGCATAGAAGAACAATCAAAACAGACAAAAACAAAACCGTTCTTGCACTTTTTGGTAGGAACCTCGTTACTCTACAACACTTGTTGGTTATTGTGGAGTGGAAATAGTAGAGGTTTGACCTAAAATAAAGCCTCCAAACAACCCCTTTTTTGTTTCATTGATTTTGGTGATATATGTATCTCCATCTCGTTTATATTTATTCAAGTTGTTTGTATTAGATTGGTTTTTTCTCTTGTTATTTAGCTTTTTGTATCATTAGTTAATTGTTGTACATAGCTTGCATTTTTGGATAAAACAATGCTTTAAATCTTTTTGATTTTGTTGATTTACAAGTCAACACATAAGGCATGAATCTATACCAACATGAGAAGTCTTTTATTTAAGTGAAATATGAATACAAGATTACCTTCAGGATTTAGAAGCCAACCCTTCATATGATACATGATATACTTCTCTAATTATATAAGAGGAAGAAAAGAAAAGGAAAGTTTGAAAAATTAAACCTAATTTTAAAATGATGCATAGGATTTTACTACATATTTTAACTCATAAAGAATGGTATATAATACACAATCTCTAAGGAATGGTAATCAATGATACACCTAGCAAAATGAAGGCCCAAATTTTTAAAACTACTAAAAGAAAAGAAAAAAACATTAAGACTGACTAATATTGCATAGAAATTAACTTTCATTCATATATCGTAAGAGAATACATAAAGGCCACTTAGCATATTCATGAATCTATTATAGATCACACTTAAAAAATTTGGCTTCAAGGCCTTAGTTTGTTATCTATCTTCTTCCCTCTTTTCAACTCCTACATATATATAAAATTTTAATAATTAGTTGATAAATATATCATTTGAGAGTTATTTGATGTTGAATTTCCCTTGAGAGTTCAATTTCTAGTTTTGAATAGATACCTTTTTTTTAATTGTCGATAACACAACAAGAACCTTCTAGAAATGGTGGGGCTTCTTGCCTGTAGTGCCTACAACCTAGGTTCAAACCCCGTGGGTTCATCTCTACCATGTTGACAATGGAGCATGTTTGTCCATGGGGAGAACCTTGGAGAAATGGTGGGGCTTCTTGCCCGTAGAGCCTACATCCTTGTTTCAAACCATACAATTTAAGGGGGTGACCCTTTGGTGAAATGATGAGGCTTCTTGCTTATAGTGTCTACAACCTAGGTTCAAACCTCGTGGGTTCATCTCTACCATGTTGACAATGGAGCATGTTTGTCCATGGGGAGAACCTTGGAGAAATGGTGGGGCTTCTTGCCTGTACAGCCTACATCCTTGGTTCAAACCATACAATTTAAGGAGACGACCCTTTGGTGAAATGGTGGGGCTTCTTGCCTGTGGTGCCTGGGCGTGTGCACAAAGATGGTGGTCAGAAAAGTGGACACCACCCAAATTTTTTTTGGAAAAACAGGCAGCGTGTACGCGGTTTTAAAATTTTAAATTCCCATGTACGCGCTTAGGTTTGTTCTTCCCGAGCCTAGAGAAGGTGGTGCGTACGCGCTAATAATCCAAATAAAACCGCGTATGTGGTGCTTGGTAAAAAAAGTTTTTAAAAAAAAATTGGGTTTCATTTACCCGTAAAGCGCATTTTTTACTTCGTTTTTTTCCCTATTTTCTAACCTAAACCGCGAACGGGGTGCTAAATTTGTCCTCCAGGCTATGGATCAAGGTTAGTTTTTGTTTATTTTTGTCTTTCTTTCTGGTTTATGCAATTTGTTTTACATTTTGAATTTAATTTCATTAATTTTGATTAGGTTTTTCATTTTTTGTTTCAAAAACCAGATTCTTCTAATCCAGAACAAGAACAACCAAATGCATCTTCTGAAAACCCACAACAACAACCAAATGCACCTTCTGCAAACACACAAGAACAACCCCCAATTCCTCCTTTTGATCGCACAGCCGAAACACAGGAAGAATTAATTAATCAGTTAGGACAAAATACGTCTAAAATCAATAGACTGGTTGTAAAATTGAAAACTTTTGAACTTGACCATCATCAATCCCTCACCACTAGCCTAGAAACATTAGCTAGTGGTGCCATAGCTGTTTCCACAGAAATTACCAAATGGGGAAGCTTTAGGGATAAGTGTCCTCAATTCTATGCCAATGGGCTATCATACGATGGAGTAAAAAATAAAAATATTTCTAAACAACAAATATGTGCCCTTTTTGTTGATCCCAAAACTAGTCAGTCATTACCTCCTAATGCAAAAAGGTTTCCCATACATTGGTGTACCAATGTGCAGATGAAGAATCTTTTTTGGCAGAGGTGGTGGATGGTCTTTGATGACCACTTTGTAATAATTATGAGGTGCCATTATATTTTTTGAGAAAAATATATTGTGAGTTTCTGCTCAATGTGCGGCCAAACTATTTTGACATGAGAGATTTTCATGGTAGAGATGGTGGCTCTACCCAAGATAGACCTGGAGCCCGTAGGCGATTAGCCGCAGAGAGTCGCCGCCCCCTAGCACCCAAACCCAAGGTGCATCAGGCTGTCCCATTAGAGCTGAAAGAGTCGATGGAGCTACAGACTCTTCAGGCGGCCATAACATTGATTGGTGCCATCATCCAGCATGGGACATCATTAGCACACCCTATTGCATTGGATGATGAGTCGTTAGAGGGCGACAGAGAGCCCATCAAGCATATGTGTGTCAGTTTCTCGAGGATATGCTTGGGGATAGATGATGCAGCCGGTGCAGATGGATACTCATATCATCTATGCACGATTTGTGGTTGTAGATGTCAGGCTCACACGGTTGAGGATGTCGTGCTGACAGATGAGTTGATGGACATGGTGTTTGCCCATGAGCCACCGACACATGTGTGTTGATTTGAATTCATAACATTTTATTTATCAGTCACTTTAAATTTGTAATTACATAATGAATTTTCATTTATACATCAATTTAAATTGAGACAAATAATATGCATTTTAGGATGCAGCAGCGGTATCCCATACACCTCCCCCAGTTACCATAGCTGCAACTTCGATGCCTGAAGTATAAATTTTGTAACATGTTAAAATAGAATAGTACACTTTGAATTTAAAAAAATACAAGATATATTAACTATCTTTAATGCTTGGTCCAATTTCTGGTTTGGAGGTGTTGACAGGGGACAAAATGTCCTAGATTGATGACATCACGCTCTCAGCGATCGATTTTGGCCTACAAGGCTATACGGTATCATATTTTGTACAACTCTTTTTATGTATTGTTTTGATGGAATATGCGAGTCATTTCATTTTAGATTTTTAAAATTATGTTTAATTTATTATCTGTACTAATATCTCATGTTAACTTTGTGTTTTTAGGGTACCCCCTCCGCGTCTAGGGCTCGTCCTAAGAAAAAGAATTCCTCAAAGATGCCAACACATGTGAAGAAGGTAATTGAACACACTTTTAGTTGTACAATTGTTTGAAAATGTTGAAATCAAGTATTAGTTGGGGTTTGTAGATTGATTAGTGTTTTTTGTCTATTTTACGTGTACAACGACCATTGAGCTTTGTGGATATGTTGATTTCATGATTATATGCACGCGTACATGTGAACTTGTGATATATTATAATCTTATAATTTTTTCATACGAGAAATATCCATACCTATTTCGTCAATGGCAAACCCTCCTCCTTGCACTGGAGAAGCATCTCAGGATCTGGTACACTTTTGTTTGATATGTAAAATTAATTGTTTTCAACCTTCAATACTTATCATTATATTAATTATATTTAATCTTTGTACATTTTTTGCATAGGTAATAGTGTCAGTTTCTACATCGATGGTGAGCCATCTTCAGTCCATTAGAGAAGCATCTCAGGCACAGGTACGCCATTGTTCTCTATATTATAGCTTTTAAGTGTTTTTGATATATTTATGTTAGTACATTGTATTAATTGTACATTTAATCTACAATAGACTTCTTCGCAGTACGACCATAACGTGGATCAATTTAAGTATGTCTTCAAGAAAACTCCTAAGAGTGACAAGGAGAGGAGAGTGAAGACGTTAGCTCTTGGATCAGCTGATGAGGTAATCTACATTTCAATTGCAAAGGAATTGAAGTTAAATGCATAGTTATGATGTTAATTGTAAACTATTTTCTACAAAAGAATTCTAACTTGACTTTTGAATTGTGGTTTTGCAACCATCTACAGAGTCGCGTACTGCACTGAAGAGGCTTGATTTTGATGATCCACCACAAGTTTAGGATCATATAGTGTTAGTTTTGGTCATAGAATGACTAATACATGTAGATATATTCTATATTTTTATTGTATATCGATTTGGACATGGCATATGCCACATTTTTGTAATACTTGTATTGACTTGGCAGACATGCCTTTTTTTATATATATAAATATCGATATTCGATCCAATAAATGTATAATGAGTTCATTATTTTGTATTCGTTGTATTTTGTGGTTGTCCTTTTATAAATTTAAATGAATATTTGCATATGTAATCAACAATATGAATATAAACAACAAAAATATATGATATAAAGCATTGCAATCATGGAATATGATTTGATAAAATTTCTAAAATGTTGAATTAACCCTACAGAACTCCTTGTATTCAGTTCATTATTGTGTATTCGTTGTATTTGGTGGCTGCCCTTTTATAAATTTAAATGAATATTTGCATATGTAATTAACAATATGAATATAAACAACAAAAATCGACAATATGAATATAAACAACAATGTGTTTGGTGCGAGAGCACCCTTATGCTCGCAATGGTCAAATTTTTTTCCTTGTGTGCACAGTTCGACATCGCGAGCACGTCCGGGTGGGCAAGTTTACGCTAGGCATGGCCCTGTCGTGCATCCCAGAGCACCAGAATGTCGAGAGTCATACCCTACCGGTGCGATCTCTCAAGTGCCCCGAGTCCAAAAAATTGTCAAAATTTGACGGACTGTTTCTTCCAATCCACGACACATACGATCGATCTGTTTGATCCCGTGGGGTCGCGTGAGGCTCCTCTACAATGGCCTATCTTGGTTTTTGACGACTCTGAGCCATTTTCAATTAGTAGCATTTTTTCGCATGCTCAAAAAACCGTTAGTTGCTTGCAAGGAAAAGTTGCAAGATTGGCTAGAATTGATTATGTTCCTCGTGTGCACAAACTGACGTCGCGAGCGCATCTGGGTGGGCAAGTTTATGCTAGGCATGGCCCTATCATGCATCCCAAAGCACCAGAACGTCGAGAGTCATACCCTACCGGTGCGATCTCTCAAGTCCCCTGAGTCCAAAAAAATGTCAAAATTTGATGGACTGTTTCTTCCAATCCATGACACATACGGTCGATCTGTTTGATCCCGTGGGGTCGCGTGAGGCTCCTCTATAATGGCCTATTTCAGTTTTCAATGCCTTGGAGCCATTTTCAATTAGTAACATTTTTTCACCTGCTCAAAAAACCGTCAGTTGCTTGCAAGGAAAAGTTGCAAGATTGGCTAGAATTAATTATGTTCCTCATGTGTACAAACCGATGTCGCGAGTGCATCCAGGTGGGCAGGTTTACGCTAGGCATGGCCTTGTCATGCATCACAAAGCAGCAGAACGTCGAGAGTCATACCTTACTGGTGCGATCTCTCAAGTGCCCTGACTCCAAAAAATTGTCAAAATTTGACGGGTTGTTTCTTCCAATACATGATACATACAGTCGATCTGTTTGATCTCGTGGGTTCGCATGAGGCTCCTCTACAATGGCCTATCTCGGTTTTTAATGACTCAAAGCCATTTTCAATTAGTAGCATTTTTTCGTCTGCTCAAAAAACCATCAGTTGCTTGCAAGGAAAAGTTGCAAGATTGGCTAGAATTGATTATGTTCCTTGTGTGCACAAACCAACGTTGCGAGCACGTCCGGGTGGGCAGGTTTACGGTAGGCATGGCCCTATCATGCATCCCAAAGCAATAGAACGTCGAGAGTCATACCCTACCGGTGTGATCTCTCAAGTGCCTTGAGTCCAAAAAATTGTCAAAATTTGACGGACTGTTTCTTCCAATCCACGAAACATACGATCGATCTGTTTGATCCCGTGCGGTCGCGTGAGGCTCCTCTACAATGGCCTATCTCGGTTTTTGACGACTCAAAGCCATTTTCAATTAGTAGCATTTTTTCGCCTGCTCAAAAAACCGTCAGTTGCTTGCAAGGAAAAGGTGCAAGATTGGCTAGAATTGATTCTGTTCCTCGTGTGCACAAATCGACGTCGTGAGCGGGTTCGGTGGGCATGTTTACGCTAGGCATGGCCCTGTCGTGCATCCTAAAGCACCAGAACGTCGAGAGTCATACCCTACCCGTGTGATCTCTCAAGTGCCCTGAGTCCAAAAAATTGTCAAAATTTGATGAACCGTTTCTTCCAATCCACGATACATACGGTCAATCTGTTTGATCCCGTGGGGTCGCGTGAGGCTCCTCTAAAATGCCCTATCTCGGTTTTCAACAACTTGAATCCATTTTCAATTAGTAGCATTTTTTTGACTGCTCAAAAAACCGTTAGTTGCTTGCAAGGAAAAGTTGCAAGATTGGATAGAATTGATTCTGTTCCTTTGTGTGCACAAACCGATGTCGTGAGTGCATCTAGGTGGGTATGTTTACGCTAGGCATGGCCCTCTCATGCATCCCAAAGCACTAGAACGTCGAGAGTCATACCGTATCGGTGAGATCTCTCAAGTGCCCCGAGTCCAAAAAGTTGTCAAAATTTGACGGACTGTTTCTTCCAATCCACGACACATACGGTTGATCTATTTGGTCCCATGGGGTCGCATGAGGCTCCTCTACAATGGCCTATCTCCGTTTTCGACAACTCGGAGCCATTTTCAATTAGTAGCATTTTTTTGCCTGCTCAAAAAACCGCTAGTTGCTTGCAAGGAAAAGTTGCAAGATTGGCTAGAATTGATTATGTTCCTCGTGTGCACAAACCGACGTCGCAAGCATGTCCAGGTGGGAAGGTTTACGCTAGGCATGGCCCTATCATGCATCCCAAAGCACCAGAACGTCGAGAGTCACACCCTACCGACACAATGTAGAAGTTGCTTGACAACTTTTTTGACAATTTTTTTGACAATTACAATTTTTGCTCAAATTGTATCTAGTCTCAATCTATGACCCCTATGACCCAATAATGACTCAAATAATTATCCATGATTATACAAGAATCAAGAATGCTCATGATTGACCAGGGACACATCACATATACTCAAAACATAGTCACAAAACATTGACACACAAAATAGTCACAAAACATTGTCACATATTATTCAAAAATTTGCCTCTAAATATGGTCAAATCAACTCTTGGCTATTTGATTATACAAAAAATTGTCTTACAAATAATCTCATGGGCTTTTATACAAAATTTGGCATTACAATATATGTGATTCAACTCATCGCCATTTTAATATACAAATCATCTCATGGGCTTTTATACAAAATTTGGCATTACAATATGTGTGATTCAGCTCATCGCCATTTTAATATATAAAATTTGGCATGTACATATGTACAAATCAGCTCATTGCCACTTAAATATACAAAATTATGCCCCTAAACATGTAAAAATCAGCTCATGGGCATTTATATATACAAAAAACGAATATAGAACAATTTGTCTAGGATTTATACAAAATTTTCAAAATCATTCTACTCTGAACCGTAGAATCAATCAAGTGCGCCTTCAGGTTCGGCTCTAACCCGTATTGTATCAAGTATTGCCTCGTGGTCAGGTTCACGAACTTTCCATAAAATCTTGTTATGAGGTCTACCACGATACTTCATCAAATGAATATTTGTTGCAACAACAAGGTTAGAGAAATGAAGAATATGTCTGTGTGTTTCAAAGTCCTCGAACAACCAAACATCATAATTCTTGGTAGGGTATCTCTGAAGGCATGTTCATGTCATGACAACAGACCCTATTGGGTACTCAATACCCTCTCTATCAATGATTGTGGTTGTCAATTTTCTTTTAGGCTCAACACAACGACACAAATAGTAATTTGTTCCTTCTTCATTGTTCTCTTCTGCAAGAACTGCATACACATGACCTGCATTTTATAAAGTGTTAATTAATACCAAAAATAAAGTATGATGTACAACAAAATGAACCAAAAAGAATACTTGCAAAAAAATTAACTCAAAAAATCACCTGAATCCACTAGGTCGGATACATGGTCAAAATCCATTGATGTCTCCATCTAGCTCAATTGTAGTGCTTTGGGAATTTGATATGAATCAATGGGAACCAACGGTCTACAAGACCATTTGTCAACCCACTCTTCTGATTCACATTCTTCCCACAAACAATACATGCATGAAGAGCAAAAACATACCATCTGTCTCGTATAAATTACCAGTGAACTTGAATTTGAACTCATAAATGAGTGCATATCACTCGATCCTGCAACTGTACAACAATCTAGATAGTTTTCAATGTTAGATTCAGTAATCAACCAAAAATATCTACGAACCAATGACGTACCTGGATTACCTAGACCTATCGTAGACTTACACCATCACACAATTGTTTCTGCATCTACCAACTCAGCACCACCTTCGTACTTCAATTCTTCCCTAGCTAGGGCTCTTTTCACACATGCTCCTACACCATCGTGCTCTCCCTTACCATGTTCAACCTCAGTGAAATTCCAAAAAATTTGTACACCGCTTGTCACATGCATCCTTATCAGCCAATAAAACATCCTTGCATTCTTGAATTGTGCGGTGCAATTATCTGACCATATTAAGTGTCTGTTGTATCATATGTTCCTTTCCCTTAAACCATCATAGAAAAATTTAAAGCATCCTTGTACAAACTCCAATGAATGAGTATGATCATCACTTATGTAGAAGTGATACTCTCTTACAACCTTTCTATCCTCCTCTATGCTATCATATGCATGCATGAATGCTATGTGTACAAAAATAGAAACTTGTGTAGAGTGATAATACATGGATTGCACTTCATTTTGAGGTTGTAGTGTATAATTTTCAGTGAAATCAATGATAGAGACAATGGTGCCAAGAGGAAATGTGTCCTTGCACAACTTGAATTGCTCATCTAACCATCAAGCTCTATGTGTATGCATTATGTACTCATAAACTAGTTTTTCTTGAAACATTTTCATAAATTGAGCTACACATATATCATTTTTCACTAGCTCACATCTCTTCAAATCTTTTCCATCTTTAACTCCATATGTGACTGTCTTGTATTTTCCGAAAGAAACTAGTTTCGTACCAATTTCATGTGTGCTCTCCAAATGTATGCATCTTGGTAAATGTTGCAAACCACCACATATAGCACAAGAACCTTCCAAACAAGGCATCTTATAATAAATGCAACCATCATGTCTATTGCATAACAAACTTGAAATAAATTCTCTTGCTGACTTAGGAGGTGCTTGTATATTACATTCCTGCAAAACATCGTTAGTGTGCAAAGTAGAACAAATATGACAAAAAAATATCATAATGTATGGAAAATTCAATATGCATCCTACAACAACACATGGTGCATACATGATTAATCTTAATATAAAAAGGTTTTACCATTTCAAAAAATCTTTGAGAAATTTTTATTTGAGGAAACTTTTGAAGGAATCTTTCATAAAATTTAGTTTGAGTCATATCCAAATAGTGTTTCGCATGTGGCTCACGATTTTTAGACCCAATTCGCCTTCTAACAACATCTCTTTGGTTGGGTGATACTCTTGTGTTGTCATGCCAAAAAAATTTAATTAATGTTTTTAGTGCATCTACAACAACCTTGTCTTTGCATGGTAGTCCACCCGAGAATGCCCAAAGAGAATTATTGTTAGGTTCCTCTATTTGTTCTCGCCTCTTTAATGCTTTACTTAATGTTGTTCTACTAACGTTTAATGACTTACTTGTTTTGCTTATCAAACGATCTTTTTTTATTTTCTTGCTCATTATGGTTGATGTAATGACACGTCGAGTAACATTAGAATCTTTACTACGTGATTTTGAACCAATAGATTGATATGCATCAAATAGATTTCTGACAATAGTTCTTTCACTGTTACTTTCAGATGATCTTAGGCCTAGAATTTTCATTGTCTCTCTAAAATTCAAATTTTTAATCATTTGAACAATTAATTGACATCTTGCGGTTTGATTTAAGTTTTTAAAATGGTTTTCCCATATTCTTTTAACCATTCTCCTACAAGTTCATTCATTCATTTTATTGGGCATTGACTTCAATATAGTCTCATCAATGTCAATTAGATACTTTGGTTTCCTACGAATGATTCTAGGAGGTGTTAACATCGGTGCATTATGTACATTCAATTCATCAAGTAGAGAAGGTGTAATATGTTCATCATTTAATTGATTATTCAATGCGATATCTTCTTCAATTGCATTAGGTTCAAATGGTAAATTATCAAATATTTCTTCTTCAATTGCATTAGGTTCAAACGGTAAATTATGAAATGTTTCTTCTTCAATTGCATTAGGTTCAAACGGTAAATCATCAAATGTTTCTTCTTTAATTGCATTAGGTGCATTATATTCGTTTGGTAAATTGAATTGAGATGTTGAGGTTGACATACCTTCTTCTCCCATTGTTCTTATGTCACGCAATTTCTTCATACGATGCCTTTGTCTTTCCTTTCGAGCCTCTCGTTGTTCTATCGTTCCTCACTTGTTCTTTCCCATGGTTGAGATCGGTTGACCTAAATTGAATCATATTACATATATATGTAAAAAAAAGTTCATAAATAAAAAAATAACCATAAATATGCATCTTATCACTATTTTTTGGAATCAAACTATTAAACAATCACAACTCAATCATTTGAAACCATGCAAAAACAAAAAACTACTAAAAATAACAATTCAATCATTGGAAATCATGCAAAAACAAAAAAATCACTTACTTTTATGTATACAACAGTGATAGAAGTGCAGACATAGTTCCAGTGGGGCCTTCAATGACCTCAAAAACTTCTTTTGAGGCTGTTGAGGCTCTTGGGCAACTAAAACTATGTCTATAAACTGCGTACGCACTGTTAGACCATAAAATGTTGACAAGCCCAATGGTATTCTTTTTTCCCATTTTGGGCTGATAAGTAGCGCGTACGCGCTACTAAGCCTAAAAATGTTATCACAGGGTACCGAATAATGGGAATAGTACCCCGTACGTGCTTATGAGTAATAAGTACCACGTACGTGCTACTAAGTCTTAAAAAGTTATGGCAAGGTAGGGAAATAATAGTTTCAGTACCTCATACGTGCTCTTGAGAGAGGTAGAGGGAGGGAGAGAGAGAGAAGAGGGGGGGTGGGAGAGAAGAAGGGGTATGGAGGAAGGGAGAGGGAGAGAGGGAGAGAAGAGGGGGGGAAGGGAGAGAGAGGAGAGGGAGAGAGAGAGGGAGAGAAAGAAGGAGAGAGAGAGAGAGAGAGAGAGAGAGAGAGAGAGAGAGAGAGAGAGAGAGAGAGAGGAGGGGGGTGGGAGAGGGAGAGAGAGGGAGAGGAGAGGGGAGAGGGAGAGAGAGGGAGGGAGTGAGGGAGAGGAGAGGGGTGAGGGAGAGGAGAGGAGAGAGAGAGAGAGAGAGAGAGAGAGAGAGAGAGAGAGAGAGGGAGGGAGAGGGAGGGAAAGAGGAGGGGTCTTAAGGGGTCACAGGATACCATATGACCTCTTAGGAAACAATACAACCTCTAATGACACCTAAGGGAGAGAACATGGGGGGAAGGGAGAGGTAGAGGGAGGGAGAGAGAGAGAGAGAGAGAGAGAGAGAGAGAGAGAGAGAGGGAGAGGGAGAGGGAGAGGGGAGGGAGAGAGGGAGAGGGAGGGAGAGAGGGAGAGAACATGGAGGGAAGAGAGAGAGAGAGAGAGAGAGAGAGAGAGAGAGAGAGAGAGAGAGAGAGAGAGAGAGAGAGAGGGTGGGGGAGAGAGAGAGAGAGGAGAGGGGAGAGGGAGAGGGAGAGAGGGAGAGAATATGGGGGAAGGGAGAGGTAGAAGGAGGGAGAGAGGGAGAGAAGAGGGGGGAGGGAAGGTAGAGAGAGGGAGAGAGGGAAGGAGGGAGAGGGAGAGAGAGAGGGGGAGAGGGAGTGAGATAGAGGGGGAGAGTAGGGTGGAGGGACTGAGGAGGGGTCTTAAGGGTCACAGGATACTATATGACCTCTTAGGAAACAATACGACCTCTAATAACCTCTAATGACACCTCTAATTTCTTTAGGTGACAGGCATGGTGTAACAACATGGGAACTCTCGCATACCCACCACTATCATTCTACATGACATCATTTGTGTTACTCTCCCTCTTTCTCTTCCTACCTATTGTTTTCTTCTGAAAAACATATTGCAGGTAGAGAGAGAGGGAGAGAGAGGGAGAGAGAGAGACGAGGGAGGGAAGGTAGAGAGAGGGAGAGAGGTAGAGGGAGGGAGAGGGAGAGGGAAGAGGGGGGGTGGGAGAGAAGAAGGGGTATGGAGAGAGAGAGAGAGAGAGGGAGAGTAGGGGGGAGGGAAAGAGGAAGGGTCTTAAGGGGTCATAGGATACCATATGACCTCTTAGGAAGCAATACAACCTCTAATGACACCTAAGGGGTCATAAGGTGGGCTAATAAAATGATATATTAAATTTAAAGTTATGAATAGAACATCATACAATGAGACTCCAAGCGAACAAACAACGAGGCTTCACTAAAAAGCAAGTGTATAAGCTTGACCTAACCCTAAGAGTACTGCCTAAATTCGAAAACATATGATGCTATTAAATTTGTAAGGTTATAAGACTCATCTCGATTGTGACTATAGGAATTACACACTTGATTTCTTTCATGGGTATGTACCATTCCAAGTTGTTTGACAAGTGATGATCATCATATACTACCACTGCCATGCATAAAACAAACTTTAATTTCTTTAGGTGACAGACATTGTGTAACAACATGGGAACTCTCACATACCCACCACTATCATTCTATAGGACATCATCTGTGTTACTCTCCCTCTTTCTCTTCCTACCTATTGTTTTCTTTTGAAAAACATATTGCAGGTAGAGAGAGAGGGAGAGAGAGAGACGGGGGAGGGAAGGTAGAGAGAGGGAGAGAGGTAGAGGGAGGGAGAGGGAGAGAGAAGAGGGGGGTGGGAGAGAAGAAGGGGTAAGGAGAGAGAGAGAGAGAGAGAGAGAGAGAGAGAGAGAGAGAGAGAGAGAGAGAGAGGTGAAGGTAGAGAGAGGGAGAGAGGTAGAGGGAGGGAGAGGGAGAGAGAGAGAGGGAGAGGGGGAGAGTAGGGGGAGGGAAAGAGGAGGGGTCTTAAGGGGTCACATGATACCATATGACCTCTTAGGAAACAATATGACTTCTAATGACACCTAAGGGGTCATATGGTGGGCTAATAAAATGATATATTAAATTTAAAGTTATGAATAGAACATCATACAACGAGACTCCAAGCGAACAAACAACGAGGCTTCACTAAAAAGCAAGTGTATAAGCTTGACCTAACCCTAAGAGCACTGCCTAAGTTATAAAACATATGATGCTATTAAATTTGCAAGTTTATAAGACTGATCTTGATTGTGACTATAGGAATTACACACTTGATTTCTTTCATGGGTATGTACCGTTCCAAGCTGTTTGACAAGTGATGATCATCATATACTACCACTGCCATGCACAAAACAAACTTTAATTTCTTTAGGTGACAGACGTTGTGTAACAACATGGGAACTCTCGCATACCCACCACTATCATTCTATAGGACATCATCTATGTTACTCTCCCTCTTTCTCTTCCTACCTGTTGTTTTCTTTTGAAAAACATATTGCAGGTACTCTGACTCATAATGTTGCTTTGTTGACACTATTTTCCACATCTTCTTTGCTCATTAAAAACACATTTGAGAAGAATATTGCTACAGGTTTCCTTTTTTGTCACGGTAATACACCTATGGTTCAATTTCAAACCCTATTCCTCCTATTCAATATACACACAAAAATCCATCAGTTAATTTTTTTAGGAGAGGATACATGATAAAAATCAAAGAGGAAGTTGCAGATAAGAAATAAATTCACTTACTTCTATATAAGTGCAGACACAGTTGCAGTGGGGTATGGAGGGAGAGAAGAAGAGAAAGAGGGATGGGGTATGAAGGAAGGAAGAAGGGGAGAGAGAGAGAGAGAGAGAGAGAGAGAGAGAGAGAGAGAGAGAGAGAGAGACCTTGTATGCGTTTGAGAGGGAGAGACGATACACTTACATGTGTATATATATGTTTAATATATTATATGTTTATAAACATATTATATATACAATGTCATATTATACACATATTATATATTACATATATTATATGTATATACACATATTATACATAGAATATCATATTATATAATAGCGCGTACACGTTGTTTATAGTAAAGATAACGCGTACGCGCTGTTTATAGGGAAACAAGCGTGTACGCGCTGCTTACACTATACATACCCCGTACGCGCTTTTTAAACCATAAGTACCCCGTACGCGCTTTTGACTATTTAGGCTTGGAAATAGGCCTGGATGACAAAGCTACAAATTGGAAGTTTGATTTCACTCCATTTCTCTTATTTTTGATGTGTTTTATTTTATCAACTTGGTTTATCGACTTTGTCATCATCGGGTTTACACTTCATAAAGTGGGTATTTCTAAAATTGCCACCATATTTTCACCCATCTTTTGAGCTTTCTAACCATATAATTTGTTTTCAATTTGAACAACAATAACATATTATTATTGAATTTCTTTTACTAGTGTCTTCATAGTTCTCACAGACATAGGTGCACCATTGTTTTAATAACTTTTGATATAAGTATACAAATTTAAAAAACTTTATATATTATTGTAGTGCACTTGATTCTTTATAATTTAAAAACAAATAAATTGTATTTTTGATTTGTTTAGTGCAACTTATGCTTCGCGCATGAACAGGTACCGAATTTTTCAGGATGTGCTCGATTGGAAAAATCATGAAAAAAAAAATACTCAACAAAAAATTACAAAAAAATACACATCTTCTAGTGCTCACTCTTAACTATCTTTCTGCGAAAGGATTTGTCAAAATACTAAATCTAACTATTAGTTTTTTGATGCGCATGTCAGACACTATGTTATGTTTTTCAGAAAAAAAATAGGGTCAGTTTTTCGTGCGCGAAGGATTTGACCCCCTTAATCTTATCCAATTTTGAAAAAGTTTAGTAGTTTGGAAACTAGATTCAGAGTACTACAATATTTGTTCTTTGATTATCTTTATATCTTTAGTGGATGACTTTCAAATTTTGCCTCTAAGTTTAGGTTCACCTGATTTCAGAAAAAAAGTGTCCACTTATACCCCACTTTTTTATCACCATCTTTGTGCACTTACCTGCCTATAACCTAGGTTCAAACCCCACGGGTTTGTCTCTACCGTGTTGACAATGGAGCATGTTTGTCCATGGGGAGAACCTTGGAGAAATGGTGGGGCTTCTTGCCTGTAGAGCCTACATCCTTGGTTCAAATTCACATGCCCACTCCCCCTCCCTCTTAGTATATTTGTGCGCTTAATAGAGAAACCCACAATAGGTATCCAATTTCACAAGGTGTATCAACTAGGTGCATGACTACCATCAAAACATCATAACCTAACAAAAGTCATAGCAATTCTATAATATTCATAACCAATTGTGAACAATCTCCTTCTTAATCATTCAATCACCCAATATTTGACCCTTAGACTTGATTTAGATTCACACATATAGATTAGGGAGATACAACCACTCTTAGGGTCCTAAGCTCAAATGGTCATGGATATATTTAGCTATAATAAATTCAAACTTACTAAAATGAAGGTGACATTGTCCAAATTGTCCAATTACAATCGAAATGACTATTATTCAACCACAACCAAGATAAAATTCATTGATAACTACTTGAGATACAACCTCACAGTCCATTCTCTAAATAGTGGTAGCTACAACTTATCCCACTTGGTGGTGGCTATAAATATTTTCCATTGAGACTATGCTAATTTGCTTAACTATGACTAAGGCCTTCCTATACCATATTTTTCATTCTCCTTGATTTCTTGCCTATGCCAAACATATTAAGCAATTTGTAGCTCTTGTTGTCTTGACAATTAACTCATAATCTTTCTAGTAGCTCCCACCCTCTCCTATTGAGTTGAGTTCACACTATCACAAGATAGCAATGATTTAAACCTTTTGAAATGGAAGACCCCCTTCAATTTGATTGGTCTAATCCCTATCAGCATTTTCTCTACACATTCAAAATGATTCATTAAGGTATCGAGCCTTACAAGATAATCCCAGTCTAAATAAATATTCATTAGGGTGGTAGTCGCATTAACTATCATTAGATTTTTTTCAATTTGACTCGGTCTTATCCTTATCAGCATTCTCTACACATTCAAATTGAATCATCAAGGTATCAAACTTTACAAGATACTCCTAGTCTAAATAAATATTCATTAGGGTAGTAATCGCATCAACTATAATTAGAATTTTTTTCAATTCAATTTGGTCTTATCTTTATCAACATTTTCTCTATGCATTCAAAATGATTCATCAAGGTATTGAGCTTTTTAAGATACTCCTAGTCTAAATAAATATTCATTAGAGTAGTAATCACATTAACTATCATTAATTTTTTTTTCAATTTGATTTGATCTTATTGACAATTTCTCTACATATTCAAAATGATTCATCAAGATATCGATCTCTAGATGATACTCTTAATCTAAACAAAGATTCATTAATATAGTAATCACATTAACTATCATTAAATTTTTTTCATTATTCTAAACACCTGTAATATAATGATGTCCAAACCATTGTCCTCCTATATCAAAATCATTGTTGAACAGACACAGGAAAACGGCCAAAAACATACAATCACTGCTGAACACTTATAAGAAAACAGTCAAAAACATAATCACTGCTGAACAGTTGCAGGAAAACAGTAAAAAAACCATACAATTACTACTGAACAGTTATGAATAGACACTCATAGAAAAACATAAAAACAAACGAAGCAAATAATGACATGTATGATAAGACGGGCATGATAATGAAATTTTGATCTTCGAGTCACTATATTCAGGGTATGATCTTTTGGACCAGATTTTTTATTACAAATTCAATTTTGTTTTAACTTTGAATTTAATAAAATTCACTCAATCAATCAATTTCAGTTCTGCTTTGATATGAACATTGATGTAACTCTTTTTTCTTAATTCTCAAAAGTTTTTGATGATTCGCACTAGAGGGGCCAAGAAAATGGTACCAATTTTATAAGCTAGAAATTTATTTATAGAATTGTAAATAAAGTATTATATTATTTGATTTGATTTGTTAGGGGAAAATATTATTATTAAAATCATTTAGATTAAATAAATGTATGTATTTTAATTGATAAATAATTAATTTGATAATAGAGTTGGATTATATTATTTAAATAAATGTATGAAAATTAAATGAGTAGATGAGGTTTATATTGTTGTAGATTGATGTTAGACAAATGCTGATGTTGTTTTAGAATGATTTGTCAGTTCGTAGGAAATTTATAATCTCAATCTAATGAATGTTTCTAAGTATTAATTGACTCAAAAAATCTTATAGATCAATGTCAATTTGTGTGCAATTTATCTTATTTGTCATGAAAATGATACAACATACGAAACAAATCTAAGACATTGTGAATAATTTGATAGAAATGTGTAAGATTTGGCTATAGAATTAACTACCTACAACCAAGGAGCTTCAACAAAAGAACAAGTTAAAACAAAAATGAGAGAATAATTCTACCATATAAAAGGATATAAATAATATGAGATTCTAGTTTACTCTTATAATAGCTACAAGTGGTATGAATAGGATAGGCCACAAAGATGTGTGAATGTTCGACCAATGTTGGATAACATGAGAGGTAGTTATATGTAGACACAACTTTTCCACTAATCTAAAAAAGTATAAGTCACATTGTTGGCTCACATTTTGTATGCTTCACTAGAGCCCAGAATTTGCATCTACTTTGTTTTTGTTGGCATGTGAGGATTGCATAAGTGACTTATGTTGGTCCTCCAGACCAATCACAATGTGTCAAGTTTTCTTTGGTGGCCATGTGTATTTTAATGCTAGTTGTGGGTGGAAGACCCAAAAAAAAATATTTTCAATTAAAAGTACATTGTGACATATTTTTTTTATACTTATGGGTGCCTACAACAAGGGGAAGGTGCTACATAATAATCTCAATTTATTTTAGTTGTAAATTTTATATTGTGTCATATATGTGGTTGTCTCCAACTAAGAAAAGTGTGGACATTGTTTTGTTTTATATGGCAAAGTAGCATCATGATTGTGGTCCCACATTCAAGGAGGAGAATGCTTTTTTATTAAAAAAGTAGCAAAACAAGGGTGTTGACCCTAAAAAAAGACAACCCAAAAAGGCTATACATACAATGGTCAAGAATAGTCACAACAAAGGCCAAAACAACCCATTTACAACACACTAGCAAAATAGCTAGTAACCCACATCAAAGGTGGGTAGAAGTTTCACCCACAACTCAGGGAAGAGTTTGGGAATAAGAAGAAGAAGAATACACTTTCCTCCGTCAACAAACAACAGTCCACACACCACTATCATTTGAAGCACAAACACAAAGGGAAGCAATCCCCTTAGTGGTATTGCCAACACCAAGAGTAGGATGTTGACCAAGCAACAAATCCACCACTACAGGTTGAAGTAGAACAAGACCAATAGGCAGATAGCGATCCATGGGACGAAACAAGAACTCACCAGTAGCATGAGGCAAGGAAGGATCCATGGGGCCTGAGGAGGCCACACCAAGAGGAGGAGAATCATCATGCAAGGAATCATCACCATCTTATGAAGAGTCATCAGAGGAAGAACCAAAAGCTAGGACAGTCAGGTGATCACCATGAGCATCCTTCCACCAAGGAGAATGTTAAGCATAAGGACATAATTTTGTTTGTTTAAAATATGGTAAAATTTATCCTATAGTTAAAGTGGTTCTTAACAAATTTTATACCATATAGATGTAGCCAAATATAATTTTAATTTTAGTGTAGAATTATGTTATGTTTTGGGTCCATACATCTTGCAAATGTGGTAGCATTTTACCTTGATGATATTCCTTCAATACAACCATGGATTGACATGAAAAAATTCCATGTGTATAGGTGGCTACATAGATATGTATTGTCAATGTGTATGTGGTTGTTGGGAGCCTAATTCTTCACCTAGGTGTTTTCAATGTGATATATGTGCATAGGGTTTGCAAGAATTATATTCAGTTTGACAAGACTCTATGTTATTTTTTCTCATTTTAGCAAGCTATTAATGTGATACATCTATCTATAAATATTAATGATCCTTGTCTCCTAAGATCAACTTATTACTTATTTGTCTGTCAAAGGAGATGGTCTTGTTGCTATGAACTCAAAAATCAACCACTACACCATATCTCTTGCATCAATGTGGCACTTTCTCATCCTATTTTGGCCTCTTGACTCTTTTTCATTTATGTCCATTAGGTTTCTACCACAACTTGATATAGACATAAAAAAGTTCAATATAGGGCTTAAGTTGAAATTAATATGCATGCTTTGTACCCCTAATCTTAATTTTATTGTCTTGTGCAATAATTATTGGATCTTTTCCCCTATTTTAAATATTATTCTATTTATCCAAGTTGGATTGTTTATTAACCAAATTAAATATCCTTCATATAGTTACAGATTTATTATGATATAGGGTTGTGAAGCCACATCAAGGTGACTTAGACTTGATTTGATTAAATTTCTATGCCCGCGGGGTTGTTCATAATATGTAAGGAGATATATTAAATAAGAGAAAGATGACTCAAGCAAGAGCATCTCTATAAATGAATAAGCCTAACTACTAGTTCTCACTTGTCACACTTTCTTCCCTAATATAATGAGGGGTTTTTCAATGAATTAAAATATTATAATTCATTTTAAACTATTTTTAACGGTCTCTTATTATTACATTTGGAGTAGTTATTTGGATATAGCTAATATCGAGCATGTGAGATTTTGCCAAGATCAAGAGGCAATGGAAAGCAAAAATAAGAGAAACAAAATAGATGATAGAAATAAACTGTATTCTATCAAGATGAAAAAACTGATCAACTGGATCATCAAGCAATACATACAATGAATATGAGCCTGCTTATATAGGCAAGGCTATATGGATATGTGAGCACAAAAATATGACATGTGGCTCAATAAGAAACAAGGGTAGGTAGGAAATAGGTGTGGGTAGGTAGGAGAAACAATATAGTATTCCACATGAGGTGGATCACCCACTGAATGTGGAGTGTAACAACAAGATCAACACCATAAAAGGTGGAATTTATCCTACACACACTATCCCAATGTGGCACAAACACCCAAGTGTCTCATACCCAAACTACTATGAAATGCATTTACCTAAGTAAACTTAAGTAAGGTGTAATAATATCCATGATGAATAATTATTTACACCAACACCCCCCCTTAAGTGCAACTTAGGGGAATGCACTTAAGTCTACAATGCAACTAAGCAATGCAAGATGGGTCCCGATTACGAGGCCATGTTAGGTACCCATGTACAAATGCAAATGCATGAAAATCAATGCAAGGAAATCTCTCACAAAGCAGGGAAAGAGTGAAAAACCCAATGGGAAACCCCCCCCGCCCCCCCCCCCAAAAAAAAAAAAAAGAGAGATGAAAAATAGATACAAAGAACTCTCATAGAAGTATGTGAAGGACAAAACCCCATGTGAGGAAAAAGTCCCCCCCATATGAGAGAAGAAGAAGAGAGACTAGGAAGGCCCCCCCTCAATCTGGAATCTGCACCAATGATAGAAGCTCGATGATGAATGAAGAAACTGCTCCACGAATGTCGAACCACGTTCCTCCCCTTAGGAAGAAACAAAACCAAAGGTGGATCCAAAAAGTCTCCCCAACCATGAAGGGAAGATGAAGCAAAAATACTCATGATGAAAGGAATCTCTGAAAACTACTCAAGTCTCCCCATGTCGATGCTGAAAGTTACCCCCTCCAAAGGTGGTAAACTAAGCCACACTGCTGAAAAAGTCACTCCAAGATCTAGTGGAGAAGAATGTAGAACAATATCCAAAGACTCATATGTCTCCTCAAAAGATAAAGGGACCTCCTCCAAGTGTTGTACAAAAGTATCCACAATCATGTCAACCTCCAAAGATTGATCATGTAGAGAATGCACAAGAGGGTCAGAGTTATCCCTCGCAACAATCAAAGAAGGATCATCTTCATTAAAGAGAAGATGAATGTCATGAATGGTGTCTCCCAAATCTGCAATGTAGGAGTCCACAAACAAACCTGCAATGTTTGTCAAGTAGGCATCCCAATCAACTGAAGCTGGAAGACATGAAATATCCTACTGCATTGAATCATAACAAGGCAAAACTGTCGCACTAGCTACATCATCATGTGCAATAGGTGGTGTGATATCAATAGAAGGAGATGATATGCAAGGCTCAAGAATGGGGTCACATGTGAGAATCCCCAAGTTCAAATGCCCAAAGTTCTCCTCAAAATCTGAATCATCAACATAGGAAGAACCAACCTTATCAATAGGACCAAAATATGAAAAAGAGTACAACCGAGATGCATGATCAACCACCCCAGTCGCAATGATAGCTCCACTCTCCAAGTTTCTAATGATAACTGAATCAGGTGTGAACTCCACAGTTTTCCTAGTTGCCCCATGTGTGATCTGATAGATGGAAAGAAGATTATTTGTCAAGTGGGGTACACACAACACATCATTGAAGGAGTTATCCCCAATGGCAATAGATCCTTTCCCAAGCACATCCATGTATGTATGATTGCCCATCAAAATCTGTGGCATGTGGCAAGGCTCAAATGTAGAAAACATAGACTGTGAAGATGCCATATGATGAGAAGCCCCTGAATCTAGAAGCCATCTCTCTGAATCATGACTTGTAGTAGCACACAAAGCTTGTCCCTTTCCTTTATCTATCCTAAAAGAGTGATCCTTTCCTTTATCCTTGGAAGAAGAAGCCGATGTAGACATTCTAGAAGGTAGGTTGATTCTATTCTTCTCAAGAAGATTCTTCAACTCATCAATATCCTTCTTATAATAATGATGTTCATCATGTCCTGACTTCTTGCAATATCCACAAAAAAGATTGTCCTTATATGATTTCCTCTTAGGTGAGAATGGTGAATCACCTTGTTGTGGAGAGGAAGATTGTGCTCCATCTTGTTGTGGTTTAGACTTAGGTTGCTTTTGATTCTTGCCTTTTCCTTGATTACTTTGATTCCCTTTGTTAGCCACCAAAGCTTGTGACTTTGAAGATTTGAGAATCCCCATCGTGGTCAACTTAGATTGCTCAAGTATCAACATCTTCGTGAATGAATCAAATGAGGGAGAAGTGTATGAGGAACCTTGAGCTAACCTATGGGTGTGAAAGCTAGATACAAAGGCTGCATACTCTGAAGGAATCTTTTCCAACAAGTTATAAACCAATTGAGCATCCTTTTTGTCAATTCCACAATCCTTTAGATTTGCTCTTAACTCAGTTGCTTTTGTGACATAATCTTGGATTGTATCAAAATCCTTGGGATCCAAAGTTGTGAGTTCACTATCAAACTTGTAGCCGTTAATCTCATCAACTTGACCATACAATTTCTTAAAAATATCCCAAGCCTCTTTAATTGTTGTACACTTATCAATGTGAAAAATGAGGTCATCTGATACATACTTTCTAAGAGTTCCAAGTGCCATAGCATTCTTAATAAGCCATTCAATTTGAGCATTAGGATCAGCCTTAGGATCAGGTGGTGCTGTAATAGTTTCATTTACATAATGAATGAGTCCTTTTTCCATTAGTTTACTCCATGCCTTAATTTACCATGATGCATAATTATGAGGAGTTAAAAGTGGAAATTTAGGAGAACCCATAGCACCAAAATAAAAAAACACAAGATAGAGAGAGACACAATCACACAAGACACCCAAAATACTCAATCAAGAAACCCCCCAAAATGGTGATTTTGGCACTTTATACTTAGTGCATAGACAATGGGCCACTTGCAAAACAAGGCAAAGTGGACTTCTGATTTCAATTTACAACTTCTCAAAATGAGATCTAAGAGATTCAACAAATACTGCTAGTGATCTAAACTGAGATCCAAGCAAAATGCAAGTACCAAATATGCCAAAAATGGCCAAATACTGAAAGTAAAATTTCTACTTAAAATCACTGCAAACAGATGGCAGATTATGAAATTAGATGAAAAAATATGCACTTTCAAAAAAACGACACATGAAAAGGAGTCCATATGAGCTCAAACGAAGCCTCCAAAGTTGTTAAAATCGGGATTTCATGATTTCCAAAAAACTTGTATTCGAAAATCAAAAAAATTTTGTACCACTGTATAGATCACAAAATTCTACCCCAAAACAAAAAAAATTGCTCGTAAAAACGAGTCCAGATGAGTGAGATATCGCTATTTGAAAATTGTCTGCCAAATTATAATTTTTGGAAAATTTTCACCGCAGCGTCAAACTTCAAATGCCTCTAGATTTGGCCTCCGAAGTCTGATTTTGATGAAACAAAAGATAAAATTGATTTTCTTGGACCTCTTAAATCCAATAGTAACCTCGGATTTGACCCATCAAGCTTCAATAATAACCTGCAATAGAAAACTCCAAAATACACAACCCCAAATAACATCAAATTTCTCTCAATTAGCAAACCAATGACACTCTAATGGCTCTGATACCATGTGAGATTTTGCCAAGATCAAGAGGCAATGGAAAGAAAAAATAAGAGAAACAAAATAGATGATAGAAATAAACTGTATTCTATCAAGATGAAAATACTGATCAACTGGATCATCAAGCGATACATACAATGAATATGAGCCTGCTTATATAGGCAAGGCTATATGGATATGTGAGCATGCAAATATGACATGTGGCTCAAGAAGAAACAAGGGTAGGTAGGAAATAGGTATGGGTAGGTAGGAGAAACAATATAATATTCCACATGAGGTGGATCACCCACTGAATGTGGAGTGTAACAACAAGATCAACACCATAAAAGGTGGAATTTATCCTAAACACACTATCCCAATGTGGCACAAACACCCAAGTGTCTCATACCCAAACTACTATGAAATGCATTTACCTAAGTAAACTTAAGTAAGGTGTAATAATATCCACGATGAATAATTATTTACACCAACATAGCATGTTTAGTCGTTATCTTTTAATTCCTAATTTATATGTACATGCAAGTATAATTTTATTGATTGGTTTATGTGTATTCTTCCGTCCTCTTTAAAAGCCTATAATATATTTCCCAGTAAAATGACCTCCAAGGTCACCATTGCTAACCTTTCCCATTGCAAGAAACAACCAAATGTGAAACTTGTTGACTTTATCTCACAGTACCAAGATTCCCTATACCCTGTCTAACAATGAACTTTAGAGGATATTCATTGGCATTGTGTAGATGACATTAAGGGAAAGAGTTTCTTTGGTGAAATATTGTACCTTTGTGAATCTGTGCATTGCATTTGAGACTAATAGCCTATGTTGGCTTAATTTGGAGCTCTTTCTTCAAGCTCTCATATTATTTTGGAGTTGTGTCTTCTTCTAGAGGGTCCATGAAGAATAAAGTAATAGCTAATGTGATTGCTATCCCTCAAGAAACTAAGAAGAATACACTTGGAACATAACATAATCTGGTTTTTATAAAAATATTTGATTCTTATTTGAGCATATAACAAAAATTGGTTAAGAATGACATGGTCAACATCCCAAAGACTAAATCATTCCTTGACAATAAGCCTTGTCCCAACTAGTATGACTCATCTAAATTTTGTCAATATCATAGTGTACCACGACATGATACAAAGTGTTGTGTGCATCTATGAGACATTGTCCAAGACCACATAGACAACGAAACTATTTGGGTTGGTGATAGGAAACAAAATTATAATAAATCTATTGCTAAGGATAATAGCAAGAACTAATCTACACATATTTGTTTCCTCCTTATTCTTCCAATTTCATCGCTGCATCTTATTCTCCTCCACTGAGTGATTGTTCATACATGAATATGGTGGCATCACTTTAATATCCCCTCTAAGTTAGAAGGTTAGAGTACATAATATATCTATTAAATCTAATGACTTTTTGTTTCATGGAGAGCCTTCTCCTATTTACATTCATTCTCAGATTAATGATAATATCGTTACTAGCATTATGGTTGATCCCACTTGCAAAGTCAATGTGATCACGAAGGAGGTCCTCTTCATTAAAAAATTGCATTAAGTGAGACATGACAAGTTAAAGACCACCATCCATGTGCATGATGGTCTTTCTATTCAACCCTTGAGATCCATTTCTTTCTTAGTCCTTGTGGGACCTAAAGCTATTTCAACAACATTTCTAGTGATTCTAGAGTCTTAACTTGTTTAGAGTGAAACTAAGTATTCCTTGGCTAGTTTCTATGGACATTTTTGTCTCTGTTGTCCACAAATACTTGAAGTTGTTTTATAAGGGCATATTGTAGACTGTCTAGGATGTTGGGTATAAGGCACTTGTGTCACATGGAGGCTTCTATTGGATCATCTTTGGTCCACTCCGGTTGGAACCATGCTACCCCATGGTGATCTTTTGTAAATTTTATTACAAATATAAGATCAGTGAGTTAGCATCAACATTGGGTTAGTTTGCTTCTTCCTTATCTCCTCCATCTTTTGTTTCTCCTTCTCATTCTACTCCTACACATGAATGTCCTTCATCTTTTGCTCCTTCATCGAGAGTTAAGGACAAGCCCACTCTTTTGAGTTGACCTTCTTCTCCTCCTAAGACCTCACAACCTCTAGTGTTACCGATTGTTACTTCGACTATGACTAGCACAACAAAAGGAAAGGCACCTATATTGTTGAAGTTGAACCCCCATCTCTTTGAGCTTCCTATTCTTTTAGGTATCCATCACCTAACTATGTATATCAAGGGTAAATGTTCTTTGAATTATCATCCTTAACCTGCAACACTTACATTTTAGCCTTCAAGGGATACTCTTGTTCCCTTGCTTGCTCCTAAAGAAAAAAGAGAAAAGGTGTTTCTGACTGAAACTAAGGTCCTCGCCTCTATAGCACCTCCCGCTTCATCGGTTGAGCCTTCTCTTCCATTGGTAACATATTGAAGACAACTCCACCTGTGACATAGGATGTTACATTGTGTAGTGTCCTAAATTGTACACCCTTATAATTTTGACTGCATTCAGGCCCTCACCTTGGCATTTGATGCAGAGGTTGGAAAGGGAAGCACAATTAAGCCCTAACTCCAACCTTCTGTAGATGATCAATCCAACAGTGAAGCCACTTTTCCATTTTCATGTTTGTTGTAGTAAAGATCCATTTTTGTAAGAACAATTGTCAAGTTGGTACACCTATAAACCACTTGGTCAAACTTGGTCAACAGGTCTATGGTAGACTAGGAAGAGTCAGTTTTTGTGTGTCTTGTGTGCTTAGGGCTCATTTGGAAACCTTTGGAGTGCAGGAAAATGCATAAATGGTCGATAGACCAAATGTTGCAAAAAGTTGTAAAAGTTGCACTATCGGTGTAACCTATCCCGATAGAGTCTCCTTCTTGAAGAATTGTCATTGGGTATCAGTGTAACCATTTGGAGTATCACCCGATAACCTAATGGAGGGGAAGCATTCCAAAGGAGTTTTCATCGGGTATTAGTGTAGCTATTTTTCTCCACTCGCGAAGACTCGATAGAGTAGCAAACTGAAGGAGTTGGCATCAAGGATCGGAAGTTGAGGATCTTGACTTACCCCGATGATCTGATAAGTCAGCACACTTGGAGTTTTGGTGTCGGCAATTAGAGAAGCTATTTTGAAGTCATCCCAATGACCTGATGGAAAAGAAGACTTGTGTCCACTAGTTATCAGGCATTGGCAAAGAAGGTGTTTAGTTATCCCGAAGAGTCGATGGAAAAGTGCACCACCTTGAGAACATTTCATCAGACATCGGATCAAGAGTTTTTGAGCTACTCTGAAGACCCAATAGGAGTGCACCACTGGCAGAGTTTGTGATCAGACATCGGGAGCGCGGTTTTTGAGTTAACCTGATGGCCCGATATAACCACATGATTGTAAAACTGGCCATCGAGCATCAGAGATAATGTTTTCGACCTATGTTGATGACCCGATGGAAGTTGCCAACTACCAAAAAATGTAACTGAATAGGAATTCAGTCTCCCAACTCCTCCCAATAGCTAGGTTAGTTTGGATTTTAGTTCAGGACATTGGTGGAGACCTATTTGAACATGTTTGAGTCATTTCCAAAGGAGAGTGGATTGATTCAATGAATGTAAATTGATCTTTTGGTGCGGACATAAATACAGTTGCAGGTTTCACATAACATCTTTTGGTGTTGAAAATTTAATAAGTTGCATTGATAGGACTTGGCATGGGTATGAAGGTTTAGAATTATGTAGTTCCATTTGTTTTCAATTGGCTTAGGGACTGGGTGGCCACGTCTAAGTCAGAAATTCTTCTGCTCTAGTTTGACAACTAGGGTGAATGAAATCAGGGTTTCATCCAGCAATGGCTCTAACTTGAGATTCTTGCATTGGACCATAACGGCCATTAGGGGAGTTCAATTTAGAGAAATGTACTTTAGGACTCTGGTAGTTGCAACCTGGGAAGTGTCAATACTTAGGTCCCACACCATACCCTAGGCCAAGCATGCCCATGTGCTTGGTCTCAGAATTTAGGAAGTAGGAGTGCAGAAGGACTTCGGGAGCAGACTGAACCAATCCAAGGATTGGATTGTGTGTGTGTAGGAGCATCCTTAGACCTAAACCTAATGTTTATTTTGCCTTGTGAATTCATTTGTAGTTTGTTGCTTCAGAACTAGACCCTGTTACCCCCTATTAGGCTTGTCTGGCCAAGAGGAGTTCAGAGGTATACAAAAGGAGTTGGATCCTATCCTTTTGGAATCTGAAAGTTCTCAATAAAGGGTACTCAGATCTAAAGTTTTTTTTCTTAATCCATTGGAGAAGTTGAAGTTGTTTTGCAGAAAACAGTGTTTGGAGGGCTACAAGGTAAATTCAATCTGGTATGACAATATAGTAGCACTTAAGTGTTGTGGGTCTAGGAGTTGTTGGGGATCAACTTGGTTGATCAAAACAAGTCCAAAACAAGATAGGGGAACCCTGTCCACTCCCTAAACCGAAGGGTTCAAGTATTTCCATGTTTTGCTAAGTAGGCTAGTCAGCCATTAGCCTTAGCATGCTAAGTAACATGACAATGTCCATTGGGTCAGAGTGAACAAAAGGATTGATCATCTATGAAAGGTTGGAGTTAGGGCTTAATTGTCCTTCCCCTGCCGACCTCTGCATCAAGTGGTATTAGATCTTAGGCGAAGCCTAAGGGATGAAGTAGTTGAACATGTCTGACCATAACCAAGAAGGAGAGGAGGAGATCCTTAGGATTCCTTCAAAGGTGACCAATGTTGAACTTGCAAAGATAGTGCAAGGACTGAGCACTGAACTACGAATTTTGAAAGGCAAGATTGCGAGGAGGGAAGAACGTCTAGTGGAAGAAAGGGGAGAAGAAGAGGAGACCCCGAAGCAAGAGGAAGAGGAAGAGGAAATTCCTGCAGACCGAAGACACCTTGTGAATTCCCTCAAGTCTATGGCTAGAAGGACTTCAGAAAGTAAGTCGGGCTTGCCCATGTTTAGTGGAAAGATGGACCTAGACCTAGTCATGGAATGGGTGGATGCATTGGAAAGTTTCTTCGAATGTGATGAGATCCCTAAGAACCAGGGGGTCAAGATAGAAAAGACAAAATTGCAAGGTGCAACATTGACTTGGTGGAACTTCACTCAAGGAGAATTGGTGAAGGCAGGAAAGAACATGATCACTTCATGGAAGGTGATGGTTGCCAAGATAAAAGAAGCTTATGTACCTGAATATTATGAAGTACAAATTCATAAAAAGAGACAGAACTTGAGACAAACGGAGGTGGATGTCAGTAGCTATATTGAGGAATTCCAAAGGCTTTGTCTAAAATCCAAGACAGTGGAAGGTGAAACTAAGAAGGTAGCTAGATACTTAAACGACCTGAGAATAAACATCTAGGATGAGCTGAACCTTTGGAACCTAGAGACGGTGTAAAAGTGCTATCACTTAGCACTGAAGGTCGAAGAAAAGCTCAAGAGGAGGCAAGAATAGAGCAATAGGGGCAGAGGCAAAAAGGACTTCAATAATAGAGGTAAAGGAATGTCTAGTGGAAAGGGACAAAACTTCAAACCCCAAGGAGAGTCAAACCAAGAGAACTCACAAGGAGAGAGCAGTTCTAGAGGTGGATACAGAGGCAGGAGATCCAATAGAAGAGACAAATCTAGTGGAAGAAATGGAGGTCCTATGAGGTGCTTCAATTGTAACTAAACAAGCTAGTGTGCCAATAGATGTCTAGAGAAGACGGGATCAAGCATGCAAGGAGATAGGAGAACAAACCTGATTCAAGAGGATGCACAAAGTTCCCACTCACCCACAAGGGATTTGGATCCAAAAGGAGTATGCCTAATGATGAAGAGGACATTGCTGAAGACACCAGCACCACAAGAACCACCACAAAGGAAGACGTTGTTCAGAACCCATTGCAAGAGCCACGGTAAGGTCTATAAACTTGTTGATTCTAGTTCAACTGAGAATTTAGTGTGTAAAGAAATGGTAGACAAACTTAAACTTGTAAAGTTGCCCCATCCCAAGCCATCCCATGTATCTTGGCTTAACAAAGGTCAAGAAACCCTCATAAATGAACAGGCTTGGGTCGATTTCTCTATAGGAGAATATAAGGATAGAGTACTATGTGATGTTGTAGACATGGATGTGTGTCATTTGCTGTTAGGTCACCTTTGAGAGTATGACCTCAAGGAACAACATGATGGGATGAAAAACACTTATACCATTAACAAGGATGGAAATGTATACGCCATGAAACCACTGCCTGACTAGAGGAATGAAAAGAAAAACGAACCAATGGTATTATTGGTAGGAGAAAGGGAGATGGTAGAAACCATAAAAGAAGCCAAAGGACCCCATGCCTTAATCTTGAACCCAGAGGAGCAGGAAAACCCTAAGGAGGTACCTAAAGAAGTGCAATAACTTCTCTACATTAACAAAGGTGTAGTTGCAGGAGACATGCCAGATGCCCTACCACCTTTAAGAGATGTATGTCATCACATTGACTTCATACCTGTGCTTCACTACCTAACAAAGCATCTTATAAGCTTACCCCTGATCAAACTACAGAAGTCTCAAGACAAGTCTAGGATCTACTGGATAAAGGGTTGATTCAAAAGAGAAAGAGCCCATGTGCAGTCCCTAGTGTATTAGCCCCTAAAAAGGATGGCAAATGGAGGCTATGCATCGATTCTAGGGCAGTGAACAAAATCACAATCAGATACAGATTCCCAATTCCAAGGATTGAAGATCTAATGAATCAGTTAGGAGGTGCATGTTACTTTTCAAAGATAGACCTTAAATCAGGCTATCACCAAATCCAGATAAGGCTAGGAGATGAGTGGAAAACTGCATTTAAAACCGTCAAGGGATTATATGAATGGCTTGTCATGCCATTTGGCCTTAGTAATGCACCTAGCACATTCATGAGATTGATGAATGAAGTTCTTCAGGACTTCAATGGAAAGTTTGTGGTTGTATATCTTGATGATATACTTGTTTTCAGTAAGACCAAGGTAGAGAGCACTTGGAACATCTCTGTCAAGTCTTAAAAAGACTTCATGAACAAAAATTATTGATAAATCTGGAAAAATATGTTTTCATGTAGGAAGAACTAATATATTTGGGATTTGTGATATCCAAAGGTACTTTGAAGATGGATCCAGAGAAGGTAGATGTCATCTTGACTTGGCCAACACCAAGGACACTGAGAGAGAGGTGAGAAGTTTTCATGGGTTGGCAACATTCTATAGGAAATTTATTAAGAATTTTAGTCACATCTCTGCACCACTCCTTGACACCATCAAGGGAAAAAGAAAGGTAAAGTCTGAATGGGCAACCAAAGCAAAGGAAGCATTTGAATACCTGAAAGGTAGAGTGGCACAATTTCCTATTCTTACCCTTCCCGATTTCAATAAACTATTCACAGTAGAAACAAATGCAAGTAATTTGGCCATTGGAGTAGTCCTTAGCCAAGAAGGTAGGCCGGTTGTATTTTTTTTTTCTGAAAAATTGAACGAATCTAAACAAAAGTATAGTACATATGACTTGGAATTCCATGCAATGGTGCAAGCACTTAGAAAGTGGAGGCATTATCTTTTTCCCAAAGAATTTATTATTTTCATTGACAGCCATGCATTAAGCTTCTTGAATGGACATGGGAAACTAAGTTGCAGGCATATGAAGTGGGTTGAGCAGTTGCACGGCTATACCTTCACTATAAAACACAAGAAGGGAACACAAAACAAAGTGGTAGATGCACTCAGTAGGAGAGTCCATTTAGTGTAGGAGGTTCAGATCCAGAGTATTGGGATTGATGCCCTTAAAGACCTATACAAAGGTGATGCAGATTTTGGTGAGATATATGAGGTTTGTAGTACTCTTTTTGATGCATATCACACTTTGTATTCTGGTTATATAATTCAGAATGGCTTATTGTTCAAAGGGGACAGTTGTGTATTCCAAAGTGTTCAATGAGAGGAAATCTCATTAAGGAGAAACATTGTGGTCCTATGGGAGGTCATTTTGGTATTGATAAAACACTAGAGTTGGTTAGGAGGCACTACTTTTGGCTTAAAATTTAGACAAACATTAGGAAGTTTGTAGAGTCTTGCACAACTGTCAAAGAGCTAAGGGAGTTAGCACAAATCAAGGCCTTTACCAACCATTGCCAATACCTACAAAACCATGGGATAGTGTGAGTATGGACTTTGTTATGGGTTTGCCTAGAACAAGACAAGAGTTTGACAACATTTTTGTCATTGTAGACAGATTCAATAAAATGGCACATTTTGTACCCTGCAAGTCCATAAATGATGCATCTCACATTGCAAATTTATTCTTTAAGGAAGTGGTCAAAATCCATGGATTGCCTTCCTCAATCATCTCAGACAGAGATGTAAAGTTTCAAGGCCATTTTTGGTGAACTCTTTGGAAGAAGTTTGGCACAAATTTGTCTTTCAGTTCTTTCTACCATCCTCACATAGATGGGCAGATTGAAGTCATAAATAGGTCTCTTATAAACCTACTTAGATGTCTAACCAAGCAGTATGCACAAGCTTGGGATTCAATTCTTCCACAGGCAGAATTTGCATTTTAATAATACTATTAACAAAAGCACTGGAAAAATTCCTTTTCAAATCAACTATGGTATTCATCCTAGAGGGGTGATGGAGTTAAGAGAGATACCAAATGATTTCAAAACAAGTGCCCAAGGAGAAGATTTGGTCAGGTTTATCAAAAAAGTTCATGAACAGGTGAAGGAGACTTTGAAATCTACTGCAGAGGAGTATAAGGTACATGTAGATCATAAAAAAAGATATGTCAGTTTCCAAATAGGATCAAGTGTGGGCTTATTTGAACAAAGGAAGGTTGCCTAAAGGCAAGTACACCAAGTTGCAGATGAGGAAGATTGGTCCTTGCCAAATCATCCATAATTTTGGAGATAATGCATATGAAATCTCTCTACCACCTAATCTTGATATTTCTCCTATTTTTAATGTTTGTGATCTCCCTCCATTCAGGGGTATTGCAGGTAATAATAATTCTTTATAGGAAGCTGATGATGAACAAGTTGAATGGTTGAAAGACCTTCCACCTAGCCAACCACTCCAGTTGGAGAAAGTGCTGAACACTAAAGTGGTAAAACAGACCAGGAAGAACACCTACAAGGAATATCTGGTCAAGTGGAGAGGTTTACCAGAATTGGATGCCACTTGGATGGATGAGCAGACAATCCTCAAGCATGGCACTACATTGCAAGAGCTACTCTCAAGTAGGAACTTGAGTTCAAATCAACAAGGGGAGTATGGTGCAGGAGCACCCCAACAATGAAGCCCCTTTTCCATTTTCATGTTTGTTGTAATAAAGATCCATTTTTGTAAGACCAATTGTCAAGTTGGTACACCTATAAACCACTTGGTCAAACTTGGTCAACGGATCTATGGTAGACTACGAAGAGTTAGTTTTTGTGTGTTTTGTGTGCTTAGGGTTCATTTGGAAACCTTTGGAGTGTAGGAAAATGCATAAATGGTCGATAGACTAAATGTTGCAAAAAGTTGTAAAAGTTGCACTATTGGCATAACCTATCCCGATAGAGTTGACTTCTTGAAGAATTATCATTGGGTATCAGTGTAACCATTTTGAGTACCACCTGATAACCTGATGGAGGGGTGACATTCTGAAGGAGTTTTCATCGGGTATTAGTGTAGTTGTTTTGCTCTACTCGCGAAGACCTGATAGAGTAGAAAACTGAAGGAGTCGGCATCGAGGATGCTAACTTACCCTAACGACCCAATAAGTCAGCACAATTGGATTTTTGGAGTCAACAATCGAAGAAGCTATTTTGAAGTCATCCCGATGACCTGATGGAAAAGAAGACTTGCATCCACTAGTTATCGGGCATCGGCAAAGAAGGTGTTTAGTTATCCCAAAGAGCCGATGGAAAATCACACCACCTTGAGAGCATTTCATCAAACATCGGATGGAGAGTTTTTGAGCTACTCCAAAGACCCGATAGGAATGCACCATTGGCAGATTTTGTGATCAGACATTGGGAGCACGGTTTTTGAGTTAACCTGATGGCCCGATAGAACCACATGATTGTAAAACTGGCCATCGGGCATTGAAGAATGTTTTCGACCTATGCTGATGACCTGATGGAAGTTGCCAACTGCCAGAAAATGTAACCATATAGGAATTCGGTCTCCCAACTCCTCCCAACGGCTAGGCCGGTTTGGATTTTGATTGAGGACATTGGTGGAGACCTATTTGAACATTTTTGAGTCATTTCCAAAGGAGAGCAGATTGATTCAATGAATGTAAATTGATCTTTTGGTGCAGACAGAAATACAGTTGCAGGTCTCACATAACATCTTTTGGTGTTGAAAATTCAATAAGTTGCATTGATAGGACTTGGCATGGGTATGGAGGTTTAGAATTGTGTAGTTCCATTTTTTTTCAATTGGCTTAGGGACTGGGTGGACACATCTGAGTCAGAAATTCTTCTGCTCTAGTCTGACAACCAAGGTGAAGTGAAATCAAGGTTTCATCCAGCAATGGCTCCAACTTGAGATTCTTGCATTAGACCACAATGACAATTAGGGGAGTTCAAGTTAGAGCAATGTATGTTAGGACTCTGGTAGTTGCAGCCTGGGAAGTGTCAGTACTTAGGTCCCACACCATACCCTACGCCAAGCATGCCCATGTGCTTGGTCTCAAAATTTAGGAAGTAGGAGTGCAGAAGGACTCTGAGAGTGGACTGAAGCAATCCAAGGATTCGATTGTGTGTGTAGGAGCATCCTTAGACCTGAACCTAATGTTTATTTTTCCTTGTGAATTCATTTGTAGTTTGTTGCTTCAGAACCTGACCCTGTTACCCCCTATTAGGCATGTCTGGCCAAGAGGAGTTTAGAGGTGTACAAAAGGAGTTGGAGCCTATCCTTTTGGAATCTGAAAGTACTCAATAAAGGGTACTCAGATCTGAAGTTTATTTTCTTCATCCATTGGAGAAGTTGAGGTTGTTTTGCAGAAAACAGTGTTTGGAGGGCTACAAGCTAAATTCAGTCTGGTATGACAGTATAGTAGCACTTGGGTGTTGTGGGTCTAGGAGTTGTTGGGGATCAACTTGGTTGATCAAAAAAAGTCTAAAACAAGATAGGGGAACCATGTCCACTCCCTAAACCGAAGGGTTCAAGTATTTCCATGTTCTACTAAGTAGGCTAGTCAACCATTAGCCTTAGAATGCTAAGTAAGGCGACATTGTTCATTGGGTTAGAGTGAATAAAAGGATTGATCATCTATAGAAGGTTGGAGTTAGGGCTTAATTTTGCTTCCCCTACTGACCTCTGCATCAGCATCCATGCTCCAAGGCTTGATTGGGACCTGATTCTGCTCATATTATGCATATTTATCATTTTAAATGCACATATCACTTGACCCCTTGATCCTAGTCCCTGATTGAGCAAGACCAGAGCGTCGCGCCCTAGTCCTCAAGGGACTAGAGCTCCCAATGCCCTGGTCCTCCAAAAAGGGACCCAATTTTGAGTCCTCTAATGACCACAAAATGTTAGTAGGAAATCCAACTTTGTGTCAACTCATGTCCAAAAATTAATTTGATTTTCGACAAGCAAGTATAAAAGGAGGCCTACCCCTCTCATTTTGGCATCCACAAACATGAAATTCAATCCAACATCAAGCAATTAAATATTCATGATCAAGTGAGAAAGCAATCATTCTTCCCTCAAGCATTGGAGCAGAGATAAGGTCAAGATTCAAGCATTGGAGTTGACAAATTATGTTCTATGTTGTTGAAGACTTCATAAAACCCTAATTCTATGTGGAGACAAACAAAACTTCATAAGGAGGTATATCATTTGTATTTGAGACATTATTCAACATCTCACTCAAAAGGACAACACTTCTATTGCTACAATTCAATTACATTTCATTTCTATTTCATGGTTAATTCCAAAACTAGGGTTTGACCAAAGGAAAACCGATATTCACAACCTATTTCTCTTCCCGAGTGTGTGCAAGAGTAGGTACGAAGTTGCAATTTTTATAATTAACATTATTTATAGAGATGAAGAGATCCCTCATTGGAGTGTGAAAAGTTTGAAGGACTAGGGTGACCACCATCCTGGTCCTGAAAAATTTAGGAGCTCCTTCTGAGACCAAATCCAAATCTAGCGACTATAGCACACTGTTTACATATTTTTACTTTAATTTTCAGGACTTTTACCCTAATTTTAGCAAATTCAACAATCCAATTCAACTCAAGGGAAAGAAGAGGCACCTAACACTCAAGGAATTAGATCAATATCTATATCTATTAGACTTAGATCTATATAATTCCTATATTTCCCTAATGTGAAGGTCCCTAAGTAAAAAATAGCGGTTTTCATACATCTAATTGTGGAAACCCTTAACTTTACACCATTACACTTTGGTGAACCCGATGTCTTAAACCTTTAATTCTGATTTATGTTCTTTGATCTAAGTGTTTATGCAATTTAAAATTCACATTTACATTTACAAGTTTGATTTAAAATTGAATTTCAAAAATTTAGAGGTTAATATCAGAAAAACCCTTTTTTTAAATTTGAAATTGAGCTTGTCGATTATCTAATTTGAATTGATTATTTCAGATCTGATTATTTTCATGCATTTAAAATTCAATCATTCAATCTCAGATCTAATTTCAAATTGAATTTTAAAAATTTAGAGGTTAATTTCACAAAAACCCTAATTTTTAAATTTAAATTTACTTGTAGGTTGTATAATTTATAATATTCATGTGAGAAGAAGTTGTAGAATTAAGGCTTCCCAATATTTAATTAATGAGGATGTGGTGCCTAATTTGGACAACCTATTCCAGGAGGATGTTGGTGGTTCTTCTAATCCAACAAATGATGTCATTTATCCTCATTTTTCACCTAATTCTCATGATGTGGATTAATCACTGACTAAGGTTTTCGTTGATTAATCAGAGAAGATTGACAATGAATTTAAAAATATTCAACAATGGATGAGTCAACAATACCTGAAAAGTGAGGCTATCTCATTGATTGAAGGATTAAAGAGAATGGTTCAAAGTGATAAAGTTGGTGTTAATTTATTATGTGGTCTTTCTCATATTGTGGACACTAATATCATGCCCATGAAAAGTTATGTTGAAGTCTTTGGTTACACTCAAGCTCCTAGTCAAGTTAATTGTTTCATTCCTATGACTACTACTATGACTAGTTTGCCTAATTTACATCCAACATCATGGCCACTTCCACACAAAATGTCATTCCCACACATGTTCTAGTCAAGGGGGCAACATTGCTAATCAAAACTCTTTTATACCTCCTCCCACGAGCCTTCCATTTGTTACCCAATCCTCTCCTATACCTACCTATCATAGTGTTCCATCTCCTTATTCTCAAATGCTTCCTTCATTTAACAATGTTACTCCATCTCAATCCAACATGTCCAATTTTAATCCATCAGCTGAAGCCACCATTAATAGATTGGCTCAAATGGTGTCATCCTTACAACAAAATATAGCATCCATGAATCAATCAAAATTTAATGTGCCCACATTTGATGTAGCAAGCCCATTATCTAATGAAATTGTTCATGTTGTCCCTCCTAAACTTGTGGAAGTCCCTCAATTAGAGATTTATAATGGAAAAGGTGATCCCTTGATTCATGTGAAAACATTACAAACTTTGTGTAGTGACTTTGCTCATGATCAAAGACTTTTGGCTAAGTTGTTTACTAGAACATTTAGAGATAAATCTTTGCAATGGTATTGTTCCTTGCCCCCTTATTATATTAATTCATTTCAACAACTAGCTAATTCTTTCATTCAACAATTTCACAATAATAGTGGTCCTAAGATTACTTTGACTGATTTGATTCATTATAAGCAAAATGTTAAAGAAAAAGTGATTAATTTTATTGGTAGATATAAACATTTGTGTTCTCAAATTGCTTATCCTATGCTTGATCAAGATGTTCAAAGGTTTTTTTATTTCTAATTTTCAAAAAGACATTAGGGATAAGCTTCTCTTTTCCGATTTTACTTCCTTTATGCAGTTGTGTGCAATACTTCACAACTATCAACTTCAAGTGAATCAATTTGAACAATCTCCTGCAATGTCTTTGGCTAATAAGAATGAAAGTTCTCAACAACCTTTTGCGAAGTTCAAACCAAATAAGGGACTCATTAAGTTCAATGAAAACACCAACACCCAAGTAGCAGCTGCAAAAACAAGTGTGCCTGCTTTAACCAAGTATTTTAGAAAATAATTTGCTCCTCTTTCTGAATATTTGCATAGCATTATGACATAATTTCTATAAAAGAATGTATTTTAACTTCCTACCATAAAAGCAATTGATACATCCAAACCTTTGCCACCTTATTATGATTCCAAAGCCTTTTGCCAATTTCATCATCAACCCGACCACGACACTCAAAAAGTGTTATTCTTTAAAGAGTAGGATTCAAGATTTGATTGATAACAATACTATATCTGTAGTTGAGGTGAATAGTAAAGGAAAAAAATTCATAGCCCCTCCAAACTAAAATCTTCAAATCTTTACCAATCCTTTACCTTCCCATTCTACCAATGTGATTGAAACTGAACATTGTGCCTATTCTCCTAATGATCTTGGCCTTGAATCTAATATTGTGGCGGATCTTATTAACAAACATGAACCTCTTAAGGACCTATGCATTACATTTAACCCTAGTGAAACTATTGAAGCACCTGATGGCAAACTTTATATCATTGCGAGGATCAAAGAAATTCTCTCATGAGGGGTGCTCATTGATACAATATGTATGGTGAATGTGATAATTGAAGAATATATTTATACTTTACAATTGCATCAAGTAACATATGATAAATATGATGTGGTAGTTAAAGTCTTTGATGATTTATCTTGCCTTTCTATTGGTTCCATTACTCTTCCCATAGAGGTTGGTACTAAATGCTTAGATGTTGTTTTTTCTATCATTCCTAGATCAAATCAATTTCATGTGAAGTTGGGACATCCTTGGCTCTCTTCCATGAAGGCAGACGCGTCTACTATTCATAACTATTTAAATTTTCCTCATGATGGAAAGATCATAACAGTTAATCATAGCATGTATCAACCCACAATGAGGCGTGGAGATGTTAATCTTGATTATTTTTTGTCTAAACAATTTCAGTCTCTTAACCTTAGAAGTGTGCTCTTTTTAAATCTTATCAAAAGTGGAAAAATGATATGATCTTATCTTTGAGTGAGATACTAAGGATAAAATTGGCCTCCCTCTTAAGGATAGACGTATGGACCTCCTCCTCATGATGGACCTGCTCTCCTTCCTACACCTTCTATTTATCCTTCATATGTTGTGGTTCCGCCTCCTACATCTTACAAAGGGAAGCACCCAGGGAATATCTCCTATCATTCAACCTAAAAAACATTCTCCTATGAATCCTTCTTTAAAGGAAGAGAAGAAGCATATACCTATTGATCCTAAACCTTCACAACTCTTAGCTAAAAATTAAAAAAAAACTTTGTGTGAGAGAATGCCAATGGAGACCTTGTGCTAAGGCTTATGAACTCACTTCTCAACCCAATTCGTCCACGAAGACCCCAAATTTTGACATGACCCCAATTGTGTAGTATTTGCCTAACTCTAGGAAGGAAGTTCAACCTAAATCTACAAGATCCTAAATTCTTAAGAAAAATGATGCTTCAAGTTCTATTCCTATTAGAGCTCCTATTTTCATTCATCTTGATGAAGAAATAGATGAGAGTGATGTTCATAATAAAAATATTGATGCTAATAATTCAGATGATGAATGTTAATATGTTGATGTTGACAATGATTTATCTAAAAAAAATTTGCAAACATTAATCCTAGCTCCTAATAAATGAACAAAGTGATCCATCATAAAAGAATGGTCCTTGTTTGGAACTTGTGGCAGCTCCATCTACCGCTCTCCTTGTTGCTCCTCTTGCATATTGTCCACCTTCAGAAAACAATGATGAGCAAGATTGGTAGGTGAATGAATTGCTTGATTAGCTTCAATCATTCCATAGATTCTCTCTCTCTCCTCTCTCTTTCTTGTTCGTAACCTTTTTCTATTTATTTCTCAATTCTTTTATTTGTTGTCCCTAGTGTTATCTACTTAAGGATGATGCAAAGCGTTGAGATCTCTTTTGGTCTTTCTCATGTTGACTCAAAAGACACATGTGCCCTTATTTCATTGTGGTTCTACTTTCTTTGGGGGATGAGGATAATTAAATGCAAATATATACATGATATAAATTGTTTATTATAAATTCATACTGACCCCAAAGTTAAGTAAAACCCTTGTGTGTTTTGTGTTTTGTGATCATTGTTATCCTTGTTTTCATTGTAGCAAAAACAAGATAACTTCCCTGATGAATTTTTGTAGAATTCGTTCTCATTTCACTAAGGTTAGTGTTTCAAGGCATTTCTGTCACCTCATTGTTCCTTGGTCCTTGAATACCTAGTATTCCACTAATACATTTGCCCTAAAATTCCGACAGTGGTTTCCAACAGAGAAGGTATATTGTGAACAAATTTGATTTTTTTTTAAACATTGCCTGCATTCATCAAAATTCTGATGATCATTCAATATATGTTTGTGGCAGAGAAGGAATTGGCAATGACATTTGTGTTTTTTACAAAAAGTGCCTGCGTTCGTCGAAATTCCAACGACAACGGGAATTACTTAAAAAAGAAAAAGAAAAAGACCAAGACATTTCAAATGATTTCCGCGGCCTCTTCCCATTCTCTCATTGCCGCCCCATCAGCATATTCCCGCCCACAGTTCCACCTCTGTTTGCTAGAATCCCCCAAAGTTGCCTCCGCCACTACTCATTGCTTGTTCCTGGTCATAGCTGTTTAGGCAGGAACCACTCATGGTCAAGCAGTTAACTGGTTTTTGTTCAATTTTATGGTGGAATTTTCCTACAGGAACTAGAACAAAGCACCGCAGAAGGAACTCGAACAAGGATTGAAGGCCCCCCACTTCGTGGCTGCGGAAGGAACAATATAGTGACAAACCCCAACCACGGCCAGTTTTTTCTGGGTAGAGGAAGCATCATAATATATCATGAATAAGTTGGTCGTCGAATCATTGTTGGGGGTAATTGTCGAGTCCGAACCCAACATTCCCGCACCCCACACCCCAAGTGGTGGGCATTGGCATTTACCAATAGCGATTCGAGCCGGCCTCAAAGCGGACATGCAGGGAGAGGTTTTTTTTATCTTAGCACTTTTTGTTTTCATGTATATTTGAGTGAAGTAGACCACAGCTGCAATTGTTATGGAACCGGGGAAGCTGCTTGAAATTTCATATTGATCAATCTTGTGAGTAAACCATGGCTCCATTGGGTTTGTCGTAACAATTTCAGCACCATCCATGATTAGTCCATCATCTTTCATGATTAAAAATAGCGAACTTATCCAATGTCACATAACACCATGCAATGAAACTTAAGACAACTCATTATTCTTCTGTATGAGATTTTTTAACCAAGATTATCATATTTCAACTTGTGTGATAAGTTTTGGTATGGGAATCAACTAGTAGACAACATAGATATTTATCATCAACCTCCTTTTTTTTCACCAAAGGGATAAAAATTTATTAAACACAATGAGAATTACAAAGCAAGAAAGTAGATAGATAACCTAATCTAATCTAAATTTGCATAACCTAAGAAGGTAGATACAACTAAATAATTCTAAAAGAATTGCATGTGAAGGGCATTATTAGAAAAGAACTTATGTACCATGCTAGTCTATGTAGCTACTACTAATTATTGCATAGAAATAGATACATGTGTTAGAATGTGTTGAAATAGTAGCTAGCTCGAATAGGACATGCCCTATAAATGTAACTTGTAATTTGGTCTGACCCTAATTGGGTGATGTAACTTTTTGTACTATATTGAATGTAACTTGTAATTTGGTCTAAATGTAACTAACGATAAATATTCAAAAAATATAATAACTACACTAATACATATATCACTCTCATGCCTTCCTTAATTTGATATAAGGTCCCTCTATCCTATTAATGCATGATAGCCTTGGTAAGATAAATGATTGAATGAGAGATAAATGAAGTCTCTCATTCAATCATCTATCCTATTGATAAACTATGATGAAGACTTCAAGCTATTGTTCCTTCATTTGATCGACGATCATTCTTAAATTTGTATATAGTCAACCATACTTGAAAAGTTCAATCAATGCTTAACTACTGATAATCATTGGTTGTAAATATCATAGCACAGAATACCAATTGGTATCAGTTTACATTAAAACCAATGCACTCTGATTAATATCGGTTAACATATTAACTATGAACACCGATTGTTATCGGGCTTAACCAATGCACTCTGATTAATATTGGTTAATATATTAACTATGAACATTAATTGTTATCGGGCTTAACTAATACATACTGATTAGTATCGGTTGTCTTGCATATGATAGACATGTCGATTAAGTATCAGGTGGTTTTTTAAGTGATATACACCGATTTAGGTTTCTATCCTCCTCCTTTGTTGACATCCCCTCCCCCATTGTCTAATATATCTATGACTTTTCCAACAACTTTTAATATCACAACAAGAGATAATTTTGTATGAGTTTCTTAAAGCCAACTTTATTACTCTCCCCTTGAAAATTTGAAGAAAAAACCATAAACAAAATTAGGACAATCCTTGAGAATAAGAATAAGTTTCCCTTCCTCACCCAATAGTGGTAACTCAAAAGATGGAACTACATTGTGTTCCAACACTATCTTGAGGCAAGATACATGAAAAATATTATGCACCTTACTATTCACTAGTAGCTCCAACTTATAAGACACTTCTCTAATCCTCTTGGAAATCCTAAATGAGCCATAAAACCATGGCTTCAACTTTTTTGATCCACTCTTAAAATTCAACAACTTATTGTAGTTCTAGTAAAATTTAAATAATAGGTGACAATGAGTTATACACTCATCATATCCCTTATAAATGACATTTATAGCCTATTATGTTTTTATCTTGCTATATGACATTGGTAGCTTAATTACCTATTAGGGGCTCATTGTCATTCATGGTACTACAATTTCATGTGCAATCATACTTGGGAGGCAACGTAATAGCCTAGTTCTTCTTGTCTCTACATTGTGGAGCAAGAATAATAGTTGTCAATTGTTCCTTTTTTTTAAGGATCCACTTTACCTTTGTTGATTTTTATCTTTTATAACTTGATATCCTTTCTTGCATAGAATTGTCCTAAATCCAAATTCTCTCCTTGCTTGGACACAAAATGGCTAATTGAAACCACTTCATATACACAAAATGTCTACTTGCACTGATCGAGCCTAAAAAATGTGACACCCTTGTTCAACAAGGGTTGATACTCTACAACATGATGCCTATCATTCATGAGCTCAAGGTGGTTACTTTCATGCTCAATAAAAATATGATCAAAACTTTTTGTAGTTTCATCACCATCATAATATAATTTTTCTATTGTTGACATCATACATCTGTTGGCATTATGTGAACCGGTATGTGGACATAATGACATTGTATGTTGTCATTGATGTCAATATGTTGAAGAGGTATGAACCGACATATGTGAGAACTGGTATAACAATGTGAACCGACATTTGTGCCAAAGTGAAGTGGTGTGCTTGTTCAAGATGAACCGGCATATGGTTATGGGAATCGGCACATGGAAGCGTTGTATGACTACCGGTTGGTAGTCTCAACTTCAGGGTTTCCGGTTGAAGTGCTTCAAGCCTATATGGCTCAACCGGTGATCTTTGTGTAATGAGTAAGTAGTATAACAAAGAAGAGATCCTGTTGCCACGTCAGCCTTGCACGCTTGAAGGATCTTGTATGAAGAAGACTATCCCTATCTACCTCAGGAATGTGCGAAGTTTGTAAACGGTGAAAACGCGTGATGGATTATCAGCCACCATGAAATTGGTGGATAATGAACGATGGAGAATGTCTTGAGATTTATTCAAGATCTGTTGCATTTAATACAGTATGATCAATGATTAGGATTAAACTATTTGAATTCCTTAACCTAACAAGTCTAGGGTTTAGGGTTTATGCTACTGACCTGTCTGTTGTCCTATAAGGTTGATGTTGTGATTCTTTCAGAGGTTGTTGGCAAAAGCTGTGTTTGAGTATCCAAGAGAAGGGATACGAGATCCTTGCGAGACCAGAGGAGAGAAGTGATACCTGCAAAGTGTAAGTGCAGAAGGTGAAGATGAGCTTAAGAGGATCTGCATTGGAATTTAGTGCTATTACCAGATCATTGTAATACCTGTTGATCTCTAACCACCTCAACAGTTGGAAAATCCCCTAACAGGGTAGCCTTAACCGGCTTGCTGTAAATCCCTTAACAGGGTAACTCAAAGTTATTGAGATCTAGAAAGCTAGAGAGCATTGGAAATCCTTTAGCTATCGAGTTCTTGAAATCCTCTAACAAGGTACCCTTAACAGGGTTTAACCCTTAACCGGGTATTGTAGCCATCCCTTAACCGAGTGATCTCGAATAGGATCGATTCCTAGCAAAACCTTTTGTAATGTCTTTAACCGGACAAGGCTTCTAATAGAGTGAACTTCCAAAGAGTTCAACAACAAGCTTGTGGGTATTCATCCCCACCATGGTTTTTCCCAGTTGGATTTCCACGTGAAAAATATGTGTGTCATGTGTGATGCTTTGTTATTACCTGTTAAGCATATGATGGTTCTGTGTTTTATGCCTGTCAATAAAACATGTTGAACTAACTGTTGTGAAGATATGATGATAGATTACTTGTTCATACATAACGGTAAAATGGTAGTGTAGTTCTAAGTTGAGTGGAAATCTTAATGAACAATCGGTTTATGATTGTTTTAGTGTTCTGAGTTTTACCGGTTGCACTCTGTTTCAAACCGGTGTCACTGTTTGCCAGTCATTTGGAGTGATTGTTGCTGAACTGGTTTAGATCTGTATTTTGTCTATATTGATTCACCCCCCCCTCTCAGTACCAGTTTGGTACTATTCGTTCATTATTGAGTTATGAATTGGTATCAGAGCACTCTAGGTCCTCTGTGTTGTAAGCTTAACCGCTTGAGGTAAAGATCCCAGTCAAATGATGAAGAGGGAAGGTCCAAAGTTTAATAGGGAAAATTTTGGTATATGGAAAGATAGGATGAAGATATTCATCAGAAGCATGGGTGCTCAACATTGGAGTTATGTTGAGAATGTCTATGTTGTCCCTACCGGTACTCTCACCGATGACCAAAAGAGAGAGATACAAGAAAATGGGCAAGTCATGGAAGCCCTTATTAGTAGTCTATCTAACATTGAGTTTATTGATGTTCAAGACAAGGTAAATCCCAAAGAGGTATGGGATGCTCTTGAAAATATCTATGGTGGTGATGAACATGTAAAACAGGCTGAGAAAGAAAACCTGAGAGGGAAGTTTGAAGATGTGCAGATGGTTAAAGGTGAGACCATTCAGTAGTATGGAATAAGAATCAAAATAGTTGTTGGAGAAATCAAGAGTGCAGGTGGTAAAATAGAAGATTCCACTGTGGTAAGCAAAGTCCTGAGATCCCTATTGCCGGTCTATGCAATAAGGGTTGTTGCTATTCAGGAGTTGAGATCAATAGACAAGACTAAGGTATCCTTGGACTCCATCATAGCAAAGTTGACAGCCTATGAGCTAAATAGTTTTGATGGCAGTGTTCAAAAGACTGAATCAACTTTTAAAGCCTCTTCTATACCATCCAAAAAATGAAAAGAAGCTAGCACTAGTGGTGAACCTAGAGTAAGCAGAGAAATGGATGATGAGGAGATTCTGATGGCATTTGAAGCTCTCCTTGCTAGGAAGCTTCCTAAAGGAACTGGTAAATACAAAGGTAAGCTACCTTTGAAATGCTTTTCTTGTAACCGGATAGGACATATTGCTATAAACTATCCTAATGGTGATAACAAGGACAAACCAGAAAGGTTCAAGAAATTCAAAGGAGGAAACCGGAGAAACTATTTTGTGGCAGTTGATGAAGGTGTCATAGATGAAGAATCAGAGGATGAAGAAAATGAAGATATTGTGTTTGTTGTTGTCAAAGAAGATGTGTCAGACAAGAAGGCTCTTGTCTCCCGGTTTGATAATTCCAATGAGTGGATTATTGACAGTGGTTGTTCTCACCATATGACTAGTGATCGAAGCAAGTTTCTATCCTTAGAAGAGTATGATGGAGGTGTGGTTCGCTTTGGAAATGATGCACCATGCATGGTCAAAGGTAGAGGGTCCATCTCTCTGAATGGAAAGAGCAGTGCTGACAATGTGTACTGGGTTGATGGTCTCAGACACAACCTTTTGAGTGTTGCCCAACTGAATGACAGTGGCCTCACTCTGGAATTCAAGAATGGAGTTTGCAGAATCAAAGGAAAAGATGGTGAATTGGTGGCCACTAGCATGCAGACCAAAGGTAACCTATTTCATCTGAATGCAAATATAAGTACATGTCTTATGCCTAAGTTTGATGATAGTTGGATATGGCATAGGAGACTCTGCCATGTAAACTTTGATAACATTATGAAGGCTAGTAAGATCAAGGCAGTTAGAGGGTTGTCGGTGCTAAGCAAACCGGATAATACCTTGTGTAGAGAGTGTCAATTGGGGAAAATGTCTTCCTCAACCTTTAAAGGTAAATCTTTCACTGCTGACAACTTGCTTGATCTTGTGCATACTGATTTGTGTGGTCCTATGAAAACTAGAAGTGTGCAGGGTGATAGGTACTTCATGATTCTCAGTGATGACTACTCATGAATGATGTGGGTCACATTCTTGAAAGACATGTCTGAAGCCTTTGTGAAGTTCAAAGATTTCAGAGCATTAGTGGAGAAGGAAAGCGGTAAAAGGATCAAGTGTCTCAGAACTGATCAAGGAGGGGAATTCACTTCCGGTGAATTCAACAAGTATTGTGAAGAATTTGGCATCAAGAGGCAACTGTCTGCCCCTCGGACTCCATAGCAGAATGGCCTAGCAGAGAGGAATAACCGGACTATGGTTGAAGCAGCTAGAACCATGTTGATTCAAGGAAAGGTAGCTCACACCTTTTGGAGAGAAGTGGTAAGCACTGTAGTCTACACAATGAACCGGGTACTCATCAAGAAAGGTAAGGACAAAACTCCTTATGAGTATTGGACTGGTAAGACACCCGTGGTTAGCTACTTTAGGGTATTTGGTAGTAAATGTTACATCAAGAAGAGTGAACATCAGGGCAAATTTGATGCTAAATGCGATGAGGGAATATTCTTAGGATATTCCACCAAGAGTAAAGCTCTCAAGTGTTACAACAATAAGACTCAGAGAATTATGGAAAGTATCAATGTAAGAGTTGATGAATCCTCTGAGAAAACTGAGGAAACTGGTAGTGAGCAAGCTGTAAATGAACCGGTTGTTAGTCAACCAAGTACCAGTAACAGTGTTCCTGAATCGGTGAATGCTGATACTGATGAAGATGAGGATGAAGAGGAAAAACAAGAAGAACCAGTCAAGACCATTCCTTGGTATGTCAAGCTGAATCATGATCCTAAGCAAATCATAGGAGATAAGGATGTAGGAATCCTTACAAGAAGAAAGATCAGAGAAAACTCATGTATGATCTCTGAATTTGAGCCTAAATCATTCAAAGAGGCTCATAAAGATGAAGACTGGATCAAGGCAATGGAAGAGGAACTTGACCAGATAGAGAAAAATGGTACATGGTCCTTGGTACCCAGACCAGAGCATAAAAATGTCATTGGCACCAAATGGGTGTTCAGAAACAAGCTGAATGAAGATGGCAAAATAACTAGGAATAAAGCCAGATTGGTGTGCAAAGGATATGCTCAAGAAGAAGGACAAGATTATGGAGAAACCTTTGCTCCTATAGCCAGATTGGAAGGAGTTCGTATGCTTCTTGCATATGCAGCTTTTAAAGGCTTCAAAGTATATCAAATGGATGTAATGCATTCCTAAATGGTGTACTTGAAGAGGAGGTGTATATTGAGAAACTAGATGGGTTTGTCCTATTTGAAGATAGTGACATGGTATGTAGGCTACATAAAGCCTTATATGGTCTAAAGCAAGAACCTGGGGCATGGTATGAGCACCTACATTCCCATCTTGTGAAGATTGGATTTGAGAGAACAAGTGAAGATAGCAATATCTACTTGAAGTCTGAAGGAGATCAGATCCTGATCTGTGAAGTATTTGTTGATGACATTATCTTTGGTGGTGATGACAAGATGAGTCATGAGTTTGCTGATGAGATGAAGGAAGAATTTGAGATGTCACTCATAGGGGAGATTAAGTTCTTCATTGGACTACAGATTCAATAGATGAAGGATGGAATCTTGATCACTCAGTCCAAATATGTCAAAGAGGTGTTGAAGACCTTTGGCATGGAAGATAGAAAACCAATTGGTACACCGATGGTGACCGGTTGTAAACTATCCAAAGAGGATGACTCTGCATTGGTTGATGAGAAGGAATATCGATCAATGATTGGTAAGTTGCGTTATGTAATACATAGCAGACCAGATATTGCACATGCAGTTGGCATTACTGCAAGGTTCTAGAAAAGTCCAAGAGAATCCCACTTGGTTGTAGTCAAGTGGATTCTTAGGTATCTGAAGGGAACTGCTGACTATGGATTGTGGTATCCATATAGCAAGGACTTCAACTTGAAAGTGTTCATAGATGCTGATTGGGCTGGTAATGTAGATGACCAGAAGAGCACAACCGGTGGTGCATTCTTCTTTGGTGGTCTCATGGATGAGTAAAAAGCAGAGTTATATCTCTCAGTCCACAACAGAAGCAGAGTATGTTGCAACTTTCATGAACTGCACTCAGACAATTTGGATGAAGCATGTACTGAAAGGCTTCAAAATCCCTGTACCTGAACCGGTAAGTATATTCTATGATAACACAAGTGCTATCAATATTTCAAAGTGTAGCGTCCTAAAATTGCGACACTTGCAATTTTGACTGCATTTCGGTCTTCACGATGGTGACGCAACATGGAACCTAAATGGAGACCCCGAAACCTGTTTATGACACCAAAAACTGCATTTTTCTAGCACCTTGGCCTGATCCTCCTTGCACCCTACTGTCCCGGGAGGTGGGACCAGAGCGCCCAGCACCCTGGTCCCCCAGGACCATGGTGCCCAGCGCCCTGGTCCCTGGCCCTATTTTGGGCCCGGTCTCCTATGGGGCTTCGGGTCTTTTTGTTTGCAAATTGGAAAATAACATTTCCTGGTCGGCCTAAGGTCGGGAAAATCAATCTATCAACCCTAATTGACAAGTATATAAACTACATTTTCTCTCTCATTTTGGGGAGAAGATGAACATATGTGGAAACGATACTCAAGCATTCAAGCATTCAAGCATTCCTTCAAGCAATTGATCATTCCAAGTCTCCATTCAAGGCTAAGTGTTGCATTCAAGACAAGGATTCAACCATTGAAGAGGAGATCACATACTACTACAACATAAAACATACAACAACATCTATACCTTTGCACATAAGGATACAAACATCCTTACAACAAGGTATTAGTACTTGTTTTACATTACAAACATTTACATTTACAGCATTTCTCATTTCTTGGTTAATTCCAAAACCAGGGTTTGACCTAAGGGCAAACCCCTAATCCCTAACCCCCCAATTGTCTTCGCTTTTTTGTGTGTAGGTTGCAGGTACGCAACTAAAATTGAAGATCTGGAATCCTTGTGCAGAGACGAACAGATCCCCCTTCGTTTCGCGGATTTTTCGGAGGACCGTGTGCACGCCGGGCGCCATCGTCCCATCAACTTTTGCTCAAATTTGTAGGACAGCGCTGTATCGACACTTTACTACTAATTCCAGGTCTGCAGCTTCATCCTATATCCCTATCTCAGTTTATAATCAAATCTTTCTCACTTTCTATGCATTCCTAGCTTGATTCTTCTATCAACATTCTTTACAAAAGAGGGTAGCCTTGCTGTCTTAACCCTTGAAACTCATTTAGAATCCAATCTTGCATTGTGTGGGATTGGATCTTGTGGGTTTCAACCCCTCTTTTGAATGTAAAGTCTCCCCTAAGTGAAAACCGTCAACCCTAGTCACCTCCCTTCTCTCTCCTCGGAGTTGGAAGAGGGGAGAGCAACTAGGGTTTGATCATTTTCCGCTTTACACAAAGAATCCAGTTTTACATTCTAGAACCAAGCACTTTAAGCTTAAGTATCATTTCTTAAGGGAAAAGGTTCAGAACAAAGAGATTGCACTGGAGCATGTGTCCAATATGGAGCAGTTAGCAGACATATTCGCCAAGCCTCTTCCAAAGACTACATTTACACACTTAAGAGGTGAATTAGGGGTACTGCCCCTTCAAGAGGTGAACTAAAGGTATAATATCCACATCAGTCATGTATTGCATAGTCAAATCTTTCCTCAGGATTGATGTTTTGAAGGATGCTACTCCTTAGGGGGAGCAACATAATGGAATCGAGAAGCTTGTGCCTCCACTTTGGCATTGTTGTCAAAGGGGGAGAAGATGTCAAGCGGAGAAGATATCTGCAGAAATTGGGGGAGAAAATATGAAGCAGAGAGATATCTTTGTATATTGCCATCAATGCCAAAGGGGGAGATTGTTGGCATTATGTGAACCGGTTTGTGGACATAACGATTGTCATTGATGTCAATATGTTGAAGAGGTATGAACCAGCATATGTGAGAACTAGTATAACACTGTGAACCGACATTTGTGCCAAAGTGAAGTGTTGTGCTTGTTCAAGATGAACCGGCATATGGTTATGGGAACCGGCACATGGAAGCATTGTATGACTACTGGTTGGTAGTCTCAACTTAAGGGTTTCCGGTTGAAGTGCTTCAAGCCTGTATGGCTCAACTAGTGATCTTTGTGTAATGAGTAAGCAGTATAACAAAGAAGAGATCATGTTTCCACGTTAGCCTTGCACGCCTGAAGGATCTTGTATGAAGAAGACTATCCCTATCTACCTCGGGAATGTGAGAAGTTTGTAAACGGTGAAAACACGTGATGGATTATCAACCGCCATGAAATCAGTGGATAATGAACGATGGAGAATGTCTTGAGATTTATTCAAGATCTGCTACATTTAATACAGTGTGATCAAGGATTAGGATTGAACTATTTGAATTCCTTAACCTAACAGGTCTAGGGTTTAGGGTTTATGCTACCGACCTATCTGTTGTCCTATAAGGTCGATGTTGTGATTCTTTCACAGGTTGTTGGAAAAAGCTGTGTGTGAGTATCCAAGAGAAGGGATACGAGATCCTTTCCATACTAGAGGAGAGAAGTGATACCTGTAGAGTGTAAGTGCAGAAGGTGAAGAGGAGCTTAAGAGGATCTGCATTGGCATTGAGTGTTGTTACCAGATCATTGTAATACCTATTGATCTCTAACCACCTCAACAGTTGGAAAATCCCCTAACAAGGTAGCCTTAACCGACTTGCTATAAATCCCTTAACAGGGTAACTCAAAGTTATTGAGATCTGGAAAGCTAGAGAGCTCTGGAAATCCTTTAGCTATTGAGTTCTTGAAATCCTCTAACAAGGTACCCTTAATAGGGTTTAACACTTAATCGGGTATTGTAGCCATCCCTTAACCGGGTGATCTCTAACAGGATCGGTTCCTAGCAGAACCTTTTGTAATGTCTTTAACCGGACAAGGCTTCTAACAGAGCGAACTTCCAAAGAGTTCAACAACAAGCTTGTGGGTATTCATCCCCACCCTGGTTTTTCCCAGTTGGGTTTCCACATGAAAAATATGTGTGTCATGTGTGATGCTTTGTTATTACCTGTTAAGCATATGATGGTTCTATGTTTTATGCCTGTCAATAAAACATGTTGAACTAGCTGTTGTGAAGATATGATGATAGATTACCTATTCATATATATGGGTGAAATGGTAGTGTAGTTCTAAGTTGAGTGGAAAGCTCAGTGAGCAACCAGTTTATGATTGTTTTAGGTGTTCTGAGTTTTACCGGTTGCACTTTGTTTCAAACCAGTGTTACTATTTGCCAATCATTTGGAGTGATTGCTACTAAACCGGTTTAGATCTGTATTGATTCACCCCCCCCTCTCAGTACTGGTTTGGTACTATTCGTTCATCATTGAGTTATCAACATCCTCATGCTACGCTAGCAATTCATTAGGCTCTTCAATTTATTCACTCTTTATATGTTAGTGACTACCTTTAACTTATGAACCTTCAAATAAATCATCATAATGACCCCTTCACTATCTTGTTTTGAATGAAAATTCTTCAGCTGGACTGCATTGTATAAGAATTTGGTGTGGATCTTTCATTCTTTCCTTGATTTGCCATTTTTTATTGTTTGACCCTACAATCTTGTATTTGAGGTATGTAAAATAGTTGCTCTATAGAGTTTTTTAATCTCTCTGCATTCTTTTGTTTGCCTTCATTTAAATTATGTTTAGTGTTTCGATAATATCTCTTTTACAACTATCTCTTCCTTTCTTATAGCAATGAGGCATGTACAAGGATCTTTCTTCCTAGCTTGGAATGCATGTATGTTTATTAAGGATATCTTCTTGATGTTGAAGGTGCTTATCGGCCTTGATCGCTATCTACCTTAAGATATCAACCTAGAGGTATTTTGACATCTTAAGGGGAGGCACATGAGCTCTCCTCTTTTCTCATGTTAATTCATTTATGCTATATCCTCAAACTAGAAGTGTTGTGGTACATAGCACCCCCTAGGGCATGGTTATTATTTTTTTGAGAGTCGTTAGTTGGAATAGCATGGATTAATGCTAGTGTGACCATTGTTGTTGTTTACACCTTTGAAAGTGTTGGTTATTATTGTTGTTTGTGTTTTTTGCCACTACAACAACCATTTTGTAGTAGAGTTTTTGGATTGCATTGCGAACAAATGGTTTTGTTTGTTAATCTTCTCTGTCATGGATCAAGTAGCATAAGACAACTTGTTAGCCAATGAAATCCGTGATGTAATATGAATCACCCAATATTACATAGCTTGTTAGCTAGTAGTATTCACGTTTCTTCTATTTTCTCTTATCATATGACTGATAATAAGCATATCCTTAGTAGACCTAGAAGACATATCTCTTCTCCTGTGACAGAGTGTTCAAGTAGAATTGTTGGGACTAGGAGGTGCAGATCAACCAAATCCTCCACCTGTCGGATGTAGACAAAATGAATGCTTATGCTTTTCATGCCATCAAAATTTGAGTTTTATTGTCATCATTTACTTTTCCAAATTCTGCACGTGTAACTCCTGAATCAATTTCATACACACAAAATGATGAAAAATAGGTTTGTTGATGGGGGCTTTCCTAGGTCAAACCTTGGGTTGTGATTTAACCTTGAAGTATTATGTTTTCCTTTTGAGGGAAATGATAGATCTAATCTAAAAATGCTTAAAATTGAACATGATAACTTGATGAATCTTTCTTGAATCCTCACACAAGGTTTTAGGATGTCATACAAAATGGTGTGCTTTAACCCGAATTCTTCAATTCTTGATGAATGCTTGATTTCTTGTTCACTTGGAATTTAATTGATTTTATAAGTAAGAGATCACTTGAATTGTAGGTAAACCCCTTCAAATGACAGAGTAGGCTTCCTTTTATACCTAATATATGTCTTGAAAGCATTTTATCCTGATGGCTTTAAATTAAAGTACTTTCTCTTCTATCTGGTATTGGTGGAGCAGAGGTTGCATTGCATCGACCTAGGATACATATTTCCACAGATACAACACAAGTTAAATGTATCACAAGTCGATGCAAAGCAACCTTTGCTCCAGAGATCACCAGAAAATAGAGAAAGAACTTTAATTTAATGCCATCAGGATAAAAGGCTTTCAAGACATATAAATGGTATGCAACTGTATCTATTTGGAATGCATTACCCAAACAGTGCAAATGATCAGTTGCCTTTGAAAAGAAAGTGGTATGATGAAATATGTGGGCATAAAATAGATGAAATGCACTCCATACTACTGCTGCACTCCATTTTGGTCAATGATATTTTTAAAATAGTAAAGGAAGGTGTATAGAACTGGCCTACTCTTATGATTTTCATGCCATCAAAATTTGAGTATGATTGTCATCATTTACTTTGCCAAATTCTTCACACGTAACTCCTGAATCAATTTCCTACACACAAAATGACAAAAATAGGTTTGTTGATGGGGGCTTTCCTAGGTCAAATAGGTTTGCATATACCTTGAAGTGTGCAATATAGAAGGTTTGTATTCTTAATCTCTTGCCCATTTCTTAATTTAAAAGATGACATCTTTATTAAATATATCCTCTATTTTTGGAGGTAGACATCTTTAGGAAAAGATCTCTTCCTCCCTCTTTAAAATGATCCCTTTAGATGTAATCTAAAAATGCTTAAAATTGAACATGATACCTTGATGAATCTTTCTTGAATCCTCACACAAGGTTTTAGGATGTCATGTAGAATGGTGTGCTTTAACTTGAATTCTCCTTCAATTCTTGATGAATGCTTGATTGCGTGTTCACTTGGAATTGAATTGATTTTATAATTAAGAAATCACTTGAATTGTAGGTAAACCCCTTCAAATAACAAGGTAGACTTCCTTTTATACCTAATATATGTCTTGAAAGCATTTTATCCTGATGGATTTAATTTAAAGTACTTTCTCTTCTATATGGTATTGGTTGAGCAGAGGTTGCATTGCATCGACCAAGGATACATATTTCCGCAGATACAACACAATTAAATGTATCCCAAGTCAATGCAAAGCAACCTCTGCTCCAGAGATCACCAGAAAATAGAGAAAGAACTTTAATTTAATGCCATCAGGATAAAAGGCTTTCAAGACAGGTAAATGGTATGCAATTGTATCTATTTGGAATGCATTACCCAAACAGTGCAAATGATCAGTCGCCTTTGAAAAGAAAGTGGTATGATGAAATATTTGGGCATATAATAGATGAAATGCACTCCATACTACTGCTGCACAATATTTTGGTCGATGATATTTTTAAAATAGTAAAGGAAGGTGTATGGAACTGGCCTACTCTTATGCTTTTCATGCCATCAAAATTTGAGTATGATTGTCATCATTTACTTTGCCAAATTCTTCACACGTAACTCCTGAATCAATTTCCTACACACAAAATGACAAAAATAGGTTTGTTGATGGGGGCTTTCCTAGGTCAAATAGGTTTGAATATACCTTGAAGTGTGTAATATGGAAGGTTTGTATTCTTAATCTCTTGCCCATTTCTTAATTTAAAAGGTGATATCTTTATTAAATATCTCCTCTATTTTTGGAGGTAATTTAATGTTCTTTCATATTTTTGTATAGATTCTTTATAATAGCCTATTATAGTGATTTGTTCTATTATGGATAATGTTGTGGGTCAGATGGCTTTGCTGTCAGTGCATGAAAGCATTGCATGAGTTCTACTTTTAAAAATTACATGAAACATTTGTAATTTATTTGATTCAGTGTTATTTGAAAAAAAGTTTATCAATGATGTTTCCTTTCTCCAAGAATTGGATCTACGATCTTTCCATCAGATAATATGTAACATCCAATGACTAAATATTTTCTTTACAAATGCTTATTTTATTTAATTATCATCTAAGCGTGAATTAAAATTTATATCTATGTGGAAGCAGAAGATACAAGCTGAAGACTCATGCGCATGTAAATTTCGTAAAAAAAAGCAAACAAGCATTATCTTGAATGACATGGAAACAAGCTCATCAATTGCCTAGAAGAGACAAATTGGAGAAAAGAAGAGGAAAGTGTTAAAGGGTGATAAATACATAGAGAGTATGCAATACAAACAAACAATTTCTGGAGTGTGTGATGTGAAGTCTCTAATTTATGTTCGGAGGGACTAACTGGTTTTGGAGTTCCTGGGAAACCTATTGGGCCACGCTTGGAGGAAATCAATGTGTTCATACAAGGGCCACCTTTTTTCTATTATAAGAATTATCCTTTCGCATTGAATGATATTTGGAAGGCAATATCCAACAATTTCTATAGTGTGGAACCAGAGTTGGCGGACTCGAAGTACTTTTCGGCTTCCAGAAGACCAAGAGGTTATGTACACAATCTTGCAATAGAAGGGTGATTTCAAGCATTACCTCTCCCCCCCCATGATTATTTAGGAAGCACTTCCTCAGACAAAGGACTATTGGCCTCCATGGGATCAAAGAAAAAAATTGAACCATAGAATTTAGATGATGTGGTGGTGTCCTTCATGAATAACTCTGCACTATAATTGAAAATTCACGAGGGAAACTGCAAGATAGTGAATAGAAATACATTCTTGAAAAGTGGGAAGAATGGATCTTGGTTTGGGTGGGGCCAGGTCAGGTGGCTCCTCTAGAGGTTGATGAGATAGAAATAATATTAGGATTTGAAAAATATCGCACTCATGGAACTCCATGTGCGACTGATCAATTACATTGTTTGGGTAATGCATTCCAAATAGATACAATAGATGCATTACCCAAACAACGCAATCGATCAGTCACACACGAAGTTCCATGAGTGTGATCTTTTTCAAATCCTAATATTATTTCTATCTTGTCAACCTCTAGAGGAGCCACCTGACCTGGCCCAACCCAAACCAAGATCCATTCTTCCCACTTTTCAAGAATGTATTTCTATTCACTATCTTGTAGTTTCCCTCGTGAATTTTCAATTATAGTGCATAGTTCTTCACAAAGGACACCACGACATCATCTAGAGTCTATGCTTCAATTTTTTTCTTTGATCCAATGGAGGCCAATAGTAGTTTGTCTGAGGAAGTGCTTCCTGAATAGTCATGGGGGGGAGAGGTAATGCTTGAAATCACCCTTCTATTGTGAGATTGTGTACATAACCTCTTGGTCTTCTAGAAGCCAAAAAGTACTTCGAGTCCGCCAACTCTGGTTCCACACTAAAGAAATTGTCGGATATTGTCTTCCAAATATCCTTCAATGCAAAAGATTCATTCTCATAATAGAAAAAAGGTGGCCCTTGCATGAACACATTGATTTCCTCCGAGCGTAGCCCAATAGGTTTCCTAGGAACTCCAAAACCCGTTAGTCCCTCCGGACATAAATTAGAGACGTCACATCACACACTCCAGACATAGTTTGTTTGTATTGCATACTATCTATGTATTTATCACCCTTTAACATTGTCATCTACTTTTCTCCAATTGCTCTCTTCTAGGCAGCGGATGAGCTTGTTTCCATGTCATTCAAGATAATGCTTGCTTGCTTTCTTTTAAGAAATTTACATGCACACGAGTCTTCAGCTTGTATCTTCTTCTACTGCACAGATATAAATTATAATTCACACTCAGACGATAATAAAATAAAATAAGAATTTATAAAGAAAAGATTTAGTCAGTGGATGCTACATATTATCTGACGGAAAGATCCTAGACAATTCTTGGAGAAAGGAAACATCATTGATAATCTTTTTTTGCAAATAACACTGAATCAAATAAATAAAAAATGTTTTATGTAATTTTTAAAAGTAGAACTCGTTCAATGCTTTCATGCACCAATGACAAAACCGTCGGACCCACAATATTTGATACCATCAGAATTCCGACGACAACTAAAGAACATCCGACAAGGATGTTGTATATCTGACGTCACTTCCATGTCTGACTGTCGTAGAGGAGCAAACAGGGTATCCGTCGGAATTCCGACGGTAATTTGTGTAATTTTTTGGCCTGGGGAGCAAATATAGCCATTGTCAGAAGAGTTCATAAAGTTGTTGGAAGTCCGACGCCAATGGCATCGTTGGAAAGACCGATGATGCATTTTCAACAGTTAAATTTTTCGAAAGTCCGATGTTTTGTCATCGGACTACCGACAATTGTCCTTCGGAAATTAGGCCCAAATGTACTAGTGTTCAATCTTTAAAATCTCACTTTAGTAGTTAAAATTTAAATTTTAACTTAAAAATGAGTTTTTATTGCTAAAGTGCGAAATCAGTTTTTAAGCTCTATTTTACACTAAGTCTGTCAGTTTGGTGAGAAGTTGGGGTTTAAACCTGACATTACACCTTGATTGTTAAAGTTAGGTTTAATTCAGACCTATAAGTTTGACTTACACCGCTTTGGGGTCTTACAGTGTGAATCGGACTCACAAGTCCAAATTACACCATAATGAAGCATGCATTCTCATTTAATGTTTTTTATTGTTTGTGTTGGTTTTGGTTTCTTTCCTCCTTTAAGCATGCATTCTCATTTAATGTTTTTGATTGTTTTTTTTTTTTCTGGTTTCTTTCCTCCTTTATGTTCATTTTCAACATTCTTTTTTTTCTCATTTTGCTTGTGACTTATGAAGCCATCTTGTTCGAGTGCATATTTTACTTATCCTTTCGTGCTTTTTGTCGTCTTTATTTCCTTTTTTTGGTTTAGTCCTTTTTTTTTTGTTGCAATGGAGGTTGGGATGACATTCCTGACATACACCCAAAATTTTCTTTGGTTTTATGTCATGATTCTCATCCCGCTGTCCACATTTATTCCTTAGTCGAAGCCCTAGCGATGTGAGTCGGGTTTGAGAGCTTGACACACACCAAATCTCTAAGCTCTGATGTGTGTTGGGTTCTCATCCAACTCACATCGTTGTTCTTTTATGTGTCCTTCCCATGGTGGATGACAAGGTCGTGACCCAGCCATGCATCGGAGCATTGCTCCACGGTGCATGTTGGGGCCATGGTCTCGTCACACACCATTTTACTAACTAGTGTTAGTTGGATTTTTACCCATGACTCCCACCATATTATTTTCTTTCTCAAGTGCAAGTCAGGGATACAAACCTAACTAGCACCAAAGACTTGTTTCTTTGCAATAAACACACAAATTCATATCGGAGTTATAACTTCGATATGCACCTATATGTTTTCATCTTTCCTAGGTGTATATCGGGGTTATAAACCCGATATGCACTCCCCTTTGAATGTAGGATTTTCCCTAGTGTAAATCAAACTTATAAGTCCGATATGCACTTCTTAGTTTTTCTCACTAGTTTTAGGTATTGATTGGACATATAAGTCCTTGATTTGCACTTAATACACACTTACAAATTGAGAATATAAACTCGATTTTCATTCAATTAGATGCTTCTATTCTACCAAATGAGATTTTTGAAATCTATGTAAGGAGACTAATTGGCTCAAATAGGGTGATGACCTTTTTCAAAGTTGCAGTGCAATTATATTCAAATGATAGAGCCATCACTGAGCAAGAGAGCAATGAAGTTAAAAAAGAAAGAGCTTCCTCAAGTCTTTCTTCCTTCATCTGTATCATCCATCATTGACAAAATAAGAGATATAGAAATAGGGCATGTTGATCTTGATGAATTTTTGAAAAGAATTAAAGAGCCGCTAGTATCCTACAAAATGGAGCCTACCATCAATAATGGACTTTATTTGTTCGTGGTTTTTACTATGTCAACATAAAACCCTAAGTTTGTGTTAGCCTTAAATAATTGATATGATCCAGTGACTAGGTCAATAAAGTATGTTGAGGGAAAGAAGACTCTCATCAGGCTTGATGATAATTTCTTTGACACTATTTTCAAGTGTTTGCCTATAGATCAATATGCCAACATTGATATGCAGTCAACAATGACCTACTATGATTACAAATTAGATAAATGTGGAAGTAATATAAATGATAATTGGCTAAAGATCTCATGGCCCACAATCACAAGGTGGATTGAGACTATTCCCCAAACTGACTTCATTGAGGAGGTCAATGATTTGATTATTGTTCTTGGTAGAATGAAGGCGCTCCCAATTTCTAACACTTATCACAAGTGGATGTATCAATGCATTCACATTATTAGGCAAAATAAGAAGAAAATCTATTGGGGTGAGCAAATTGCTGACACATTGTGCAAACAGTTAACCAAAGTACCAACTACCTTGAAGTTTGACATGACTTCATATCTTGTATATGCAACTCCCTCAATAAGTCATTTTCCATGTTTATCTACCAGATGAGACAAGAGTCGAATTCTTTTTTATCAATATTTCACATAGTTGACTCTCAAGGAGAGTTTGCATCATTTCAAGAGAGTTAATGATGCTTTCTTTGCCCAGTATATGTGCATGTTTGATAAAGAACTTCAAAAGAAGATAGTATTAGATGAGGCTTGGAATGTAGTAAATCAATATGGTTGTATCTTTTTATAGTTCCCTCTGTTCACATATCTTAGGACTGGATGTTTCAATGGTAAACCTTTCATGCTTCCTAGGTATCCATCAGACAAGATCATTCTCATAGAGTTGGCTCACCAAATGATAGCAGTACATGAGCACCAATTTGGGGCTCACAAGTATGGTCTTAAGTTCTCCATCACCATTGGGAGATATTATATCAATTCTATTTACAAGGATCGATCCATGGAGGATGAAATGAGGAGAGTAACAATGAAATTATTCAAGGCGAGGAAGCATTTTGATTATAGGGGGAATGAAGAATAAAATCAAGAAAAGTTATACTCATGTTCATCGAATTGAAGATATATATGGATTGATTGTAGAACTGAAGAGGATATCAAGAGTCTTGACTACTGTCGTCTAATAGTGGAACAAATTGAGTACCTAAATCTTGCAGATATCCCTAAAGACTTTGAAGATGATGGTGTTATTTTGGATCCCAGGTATGAGAAGAATAAAGTTGTTGATTTTCCTTTCCCCTTGATTCAATGGTCTCAAAAGAAATATAACTTAATAAGGGCCAGGTTCCAAAATGTTTGTGCCAATAGGAAAGTTTGGTTAGCCCAACAAGGTATTTAGTTGAAGCCTTTATAGAATGGATCCAAAAGAACACCATAGGGTATGTGGGCAAGACTTAAGAATTGAGAACAAAAAATACATAGGACATGACAGTTCCTAAGGCACCAAAGTTCAAATTCACAATGGGTAAAGGTAAGAGTCAAGAGGAATCATCCACCCAAGAGAATCAAGTTGATGACAAAGCTAATGAAGAATATGATGAGGATGAACAATCAGAGGAAGAGCCATAAAATAATATGGAAGAAGAAGATTTTGATGAGGGATTACCAGAAATCCCATGTACTTTCCAATATCAAGAGATGCAAAAAGGTGTTCCTCCTATGTCACATGATGCTATAGGTAGAAATTTAGTTTCAGTTTTTGACACTATGCCTTCTGGTTTCAGTATCTCATATTCATCTTTGACTCCTATGATCCATGTCATTCCTTCCACAACTACTAGCGAGTCTGCTGTTGACACACCCATGACAACATCAAAAGTGTATTTCTCTCAAATTTGTTTGAGGCAACTTCTTCCATGTTGGAAGATTTTGATAAGTTTATTTAAAAAACTCAGCTTCCTCCTAGAGTTTTTGTTGCCCAAAATCCACCTGCCATTGTTACCTCTACTCCACCTATTGTTACTACTAGTATTCAATCTCAATAATTGGCATCACAAGTGTTAACCGCTGGAGTAGATGATGACATACCTCTACCACTTAGGCTAGTATCTAACACTCCCAATAGGAAAATGCAAGCCATCTCTCCATATGACTTTGACTTCAGTTAGTTGGTCCTTGTTAAGCCTAAAGGTACAAACAAGGCCAAAACTTTATCCAGATTAAAGGTAGATAAATCAAAGAACAAATATATAGAAATGGCAATTCCTCTTCTAGACACAAATTTTAATAAAGTGCATCCCACGAACTATGTAATCAAAAAGATTGATCTAGGAAAGTAGACACATGAAAGGGTAGTGGAATATTGTCAAACATCTTTCGAGCATCTTGTGGCAATGTTTAATGGAAAAAGGGTCAAGAAAGATAAATTGAAGAAATAGGTGGATCAACTTACCAATGTTCTAATTAAGATAACCAAGTCATCAGAGGTAATTGATCCAGTCACCTCATCAGTGGACGAAAAAATCATTAAACAAGTTGAACAAGTCAATTCATGTGGGAGAACAATCATTGAGTGGATAGATAGGTTGATGGGTCAAGGAAATCATCTGATAAGTTCTGCAGTAGTTTTGGTAAACAACCTAGGAGATGTAAAGAATGAGATAGATAAAACTTTGGATCTATTCTCAAATGAACTGGAGACATATGAGAAGAACTTCGACTCTTGGTCGAAATTAGAAGATTTCCAATTGAATGTTTTGGTTGACAATGGAGTACTTCCTTCAAGAGATATGTATATTGAGTAAAGGGAGGTACTAGAACATGAAATGAATGTCCTAGAGGTACTTATCAAAGATATGATAAAAACCTAGAAGGAATGTAATGACAAGGGAAGAGACATTATTGAGAAGATATCAACACTTCCTTGCACCTTCCTTGATTAAAATCAAAAGCCTCTTAATGAAGATACCATTATCAGAGAATTATGTTTGCTTGTTGGTGAAGAAGTTGACAAACAGATGTTCTCATTATCTTCAATTGATAAGTTAACAGATATCCAAGTTAATCTAGATGATTTAGCTTCCCTTTTGAAAAAGCACAAGAAATGCTACATTAGCATCAAAGATTCTAGCACTCAAGTCAAAGACATCACAAGCCATACCAATGGACCTGATGAAGAATAGATGAAGACAACTCTACAAAAAATTGAGGAGTTCATGAAGCAAGACCGAAATGGAGATTTTCAACACTCGGTATTTTTAATATTTTAGAAGTTGTAGGTGCACTTTTGTAATAAAACTTTGACACTTCAAGTGTCATTTTGTATCTAAGTTTTTACATTTAGAGTATGCACAACTTCTAAGTCAAATAAGACTCTTCTTTGATTTAGTCATAGTTTTTCCTAGATTATCTTAACACACCTCACCTATATATATGAGGTTGCTTATTATAATTAGTATTTTTAATCTATATGCAACAAAACTATGTCAAAGTGAAGAGAAAAAGTAAAACTTTGTGTTCCTATTGTTATTTTGCAAACTTGATCAAATAAGAAGATACCTTTGACATTTAAACTTTGTGTTGGCTTCATTGTTTTTAATGTAAGAGTGTTCTTATCAAATATTATTTCGATTAAGTAAAATAATTATAATTTTTTTTTAAGAGTAGAAATAAGTGTTGATTTGTGAACTTTGTGTCAAATTTCAGCTCTTGTTAATAGAATTAGGAATACGTGAAAATGATATCATTTTGAAGACTTTGAGCTTTATATTGGTATTTCCAAGATAAAAGTTAGTTGGATTATAATAAGATAGAATTTAGAAGACTTTGTGCTTTGTTTTGTCATCTTGGTAAAGAAGTTTTAATCTGAAGACTTTGAGCTTCATTTTATTATTTTCAAGAAAAGATTATCAAAAAAGTTGTAATAAGAGATCAAGATAAATACTTTGTGCTTTACTTTGATTATCTTAGTTAATATCGTGGGTTATAAAAGAAGTTATTTGAAGAAAGGTTGATAGGATAATAGTGATTTGTGAGACTTTGAACTCAAGCACTGTTCTCTCGTCCCGAAGAAATAAAGGAGGACTTTGAGCCTTTATGAAAACTTTGCTTTTTTATTTTATATTATTCATTCACATGCTTTGATTTGTTTATTTGTAACTTTGAAAATTGTAAAAATAAGTATTGCTCTGTATTGTAAATTCTTTCCTAAAAGAAGAGGAGATAATAACATCTATTCTAAAGAGAGAATAAGATGATGTATCACCCATGTTTACATTATAAATCATAGAATGATTTGTATTCTAAATTAAAAGACTAGTAAACAAAAGGGGGAGCCTTCCCTTATAAATTAGGAGACATTTAATATCACATACTATAGTTGAAATCATAATTTTGTAAACCTTATCAGTTAGCAAAATTTTCACTCAATAGTTTTTGGCGACTCTGCTGGGGACCACACGCAATCAAATACTTTCATTTTGATTGCAGTAGTCTAGTGCTCTTGTTCTTGGTATTATATTTTGACTTTTCTTCTTATACTATGTTTTAAAAAATTTAATCTGGTTGGTCTAAGCTATATGTATGGTAGGTGAAATCATAGTGTTATTGAGTGGTTATTGATCCTGTTTTTGAGTTACTACAAAAGATCAACTTTGATTATTTTCCTTCCAGATTAGTTTCTCTTTTGCAGCGTACGAGAAGTTATCCTCCTACAAGTGAAAGATCACCTATTCCTACTGAAGCATCTAGTGCTTCAAGATCTTTGGTAATTCCACAAGTTCATAGGTGTGTGATACCTCCATATCAACCTCGACAACTAATAGAAATGGCTGCTCAAGGACATTTTAGGGCATAATTTTGGTCCTCTTAACTTGACCCCATCTCTTCATCCTCTTCCGCAAGGTTCATGAAAGAATGTTCCCAAGTTCTTTGGGGGTGGTAAACAACATCTAGATGAGCATATTGCAGCATTTCACATTACATGTGGAATTCTTGGTGTTGAGTTTGAAGATGTAGAAATCCATATCTTTGTTGAAACATTGCAAGGTGCAACAACGAATTGGTTTTATCATTTGGAACCTTAGACTATCACTACCTAGGATGTTCCCAAAACTTAGTTTGAGGCAGGCTTCAAGTTGGTTGAAGATGCACATGCCCTCTTGGCTCAATTAATTAACTTCTATGAGAAAAGAACCACATGAGCCCATGAGGGATTTTGTGGCTAAGTTCAATAAGTTGAAGAATAGAATTCCTACTGTGTATGGTGAAAATGGATAACAATATCAACAATATTGAAAGACTAAAATGGATTCAACCACAAAACCCTAGCCTAACAATGAACAAAGATCCACCATAACATATGAAGATAACCTAAGACAATGCAAATAACTCAAAATCACAAAGATTATACCTTCACATGTCCACTAGGGTTTTGATCTCCATTCTTCCTATCTCCATTGATCTTGCTTGATATATTTGCTCTCAGATTTTTGTATGCACAAGAGCTCAACAAAGAATGGAATGTGGTTGCAAGTAGAATTGTAGTCTAGTCAATTGATCAAGTAGTTAGGCATGTCTCATTAGGGATTAGGGTTTGACAATGAAGAAAGCATCTCCTTAAATAGAAGACACAATATGAAATGGAGGGTTAAGATTGAGAGGTGTAAAAAGAGAGGTCGGCTAGGATTAGAGGGTAGGTAAAAGAAATACCAAAATAATGAAAGAGGTAGGTAGTGTAGGAATTAAGAGATGAATGACATGTGTCATGTGTAGAAAAAGATAATGAATTAATTAAATAAATAAAGATTTATTTAATTAATAGAAGAAGTAGGACAATTAAATAAATAAAATATTTATTTAATTTAGGAAAGGGATAATTTAAATAAATAAATGTATTTATTTAAATGAGAAATAAGGCTAGAAGAGGATAAATGAATTAATTAAATAAATAAAAATTTATTTAATTAATAGAAGAATTAGGCTTAGATAATTAAATAAATAAAATATTTATTTAATTAGACATGACAATTTTGAGTGTCTACACCTACCACTTCTCAGCCAGCCATAGAAAATCTCAAGTTTTCTTTATTAACGCTCAGTTACCTGAGGTTAGCTTCTTATTAAGAAGGAAACCTCCTGCAAACTTGGCCGCACCACAAGCTCAGGTTGTTTAAATTGAGGATCACTTGATTCTTGTTGGAAAGATTAAGAAGGACCCGAATAAGGCTAAAATAAGTTTTTCTATTCCCAAGACTTCTAATTCTCCTTCTTCAAGTACCACCAATCCTATGTTTCAGAGGCTTGCAAATGAAGTGCTTGCTTTGAAGAAGAAAATTTCACAAATGTCTTACCATTCTCCATATAAAGATATTCCAAGGAGAACCTACCTCAATAATGCCAATAATTATCTTGCAAAGAATTAGGCTAAATTTCCTTCTCCTCCTCCTGATGAGGCAAAGAAGAAGGAAGCTCCTCGGTTGCCTATTTCCATTCCAAAGAGAGGATTTCCTCTCCTGGTCCTACCAAAAAATTCAACGAGTGATGGCTCGGTAAGTACTTCTACTCAACATGAAATTATTCAAAATGTACAACAAGACCCAGTGCCAGTAATTTTAAATCTCAAGAAATTCTCTCATCTACTATGCCTAGTGTGTACCAACCCTTTGACAGAATTGACCATAGAAAAAAGATTAGGATTCAAATGTCTGAAGTTGAGTACCTATAGTCAAATATTAATCAATTTGATATGTTGGTGAAGTTTATAAAGGATAAATATCAACTTCCTACTATGAGTCATTCTCAAGATAATCTCATTTCGTCTGAGTGTGGTGCTCCTCCCTGATTCATCTTGTCTTTGTACATCAATAGACCATAATGATATAGATTAGATTACTTTATGATGATTTCATGGTATCTAACCATGTACTAGCCCTAATTCATGATTACATTAGATATGATGATTATTTTGATAGTGCTTGATTGTCTTCTATTGCATTCGTGATAAGGGACGATGTCATACCACTCATTCGTGAGCATGATATGACGCTACGATTTCCTTCACTTATCTTCCTATTATAAGTACATATGTTGTTGTATATGTGTTGGTGATGACAGGTTTGGAAGTACCAGACATCGACTCCACCTGGTTTCATAGGTCTGAGCGTGTCTTATCCCAATGGCAAGTTGATCAGAGATGACATGAAAAACCATTCTACACTCTAGGTTTAAGTTGATTATCCTTGTCAGTTTAGAGTCTTGGTGTAAGTTGTTGTTTAGCGTCAAGTGGTCTCTTGAGTTTCCTATGTTGGATTGCTTTTAGTGTTATGGTTGATGAATGATTTAATTATTAATTAATTAATTAATTTATATAGTTTAATAACGTTAAATTAAATTAATAGATTTACATAATTTATAATAATAAATTAAATAAATAGTTGATATAAATATTTAATAATAATGTGTAATTGATAGTTGGGAATTATTAATTTTATTATTTATCCTTTGGATTTATATTTAATTAATAATTCTATATCATTATTATCTATCAAGGATTATTTATTATTTATTTAATTGTTAGGTTGTGGCTTTTATATTAATTTGGATATTTATTTATTCACCCTTGGTTATTTTATTATTGGCCCTTTATATTTAATTGTGCCCATGGTTTAATTTATCATTGGTTGTTTATATTATTATTCATTTGCTTACCCTTTTGGGATTACTTAATATATTTTCTCTACCTACCTTATTATTCTATTGGTTGAATTATTGGTTAAGTTAAGTAAATAATATTTTATTATTCTTACCTTGGTTTTTGAGAAGGGTTGGTATGAAATATATTTTATTCTATTATTTAAATTGGTCAACTTATTCTTTTATTTGATCTTTAGATTTCTATTTATTTTATTTCCTGTGAGTTCACGGGGGTTGGCTTTTCGAATGCATTTTCAATAATTGGATTTTGGATTGCTTGCAAGGAGCTTGGATTGTTTTGGTTGAGCTTGGTTGGATTCATTCTTTCTTCATCAATTTTCCATTTAGCATTTACCAGGTTGAGGATTCTTTCTTTTGTATTTTCAATTTGAAAATATTGTCTTCTCTATGTTTGTTCTCGGGAAATTTGGGAAGAAATAATTTATTTGTATACTTTGTATAGTTGATTATGATAGTTGGGGAAGAAAATTATTGTTTGAGATTTTTATTCTTGTCGTGACCAGCTCTGTGAGTCTGAGTCTGGGATCATTGGCTTTCTAGTATTTTAATTCTTTCTTAGGATTTGGAGATTTGGTTTTGGTCTTGGAATTTCTTTTATGTATGTTTGTTGTTCGGTGTGTTTGTGTCTCTTTCTGAATTATGTCTTCCTAAATGCCATGTTGTTTATCTCATGAAATCTTTTATTATAGTTAATGGCTTAATGTTTTGATTATTTCATTCTTTTTCTTAGGTCTTATCATTACCCCCTTGATTTTATTTTGTTGTCGTAAGTTTATCTTTCCATTTTTGTGAGTTTTAACAAAAGTGCAAAATTGGGTAACAAATGCGTGAAAACAACAAATGCGCTAAATTTTTTAATGTATGCTCAATTCTTTTTAACATATGTGCTAAAACATTTAACAAATGCGCTAATTTATTTATTAACAAATGTGCTAAAACTCTCTGTAGATGCGCGATTTTATTTGGCAACTGCGCTAATCTATTCTGCATATGCACGAAACTGTCTAGTCTAGGTGATTTTGCCATTTTGGGTCTTTTCAATTGATTTTTCCGATTATGTGATCATACTAGAGGATTTTTTTGGATGTTATTGAGATTTTCCAGCACCATTGATATTTATTTTTGGTTATTTATTAATATTATGGCTCCAACAAGTTGATAAGCCTTGTTGTAGAGGAATGTATTATCAAGGCTCTTGTTTATCGCATGATATTGGCATTATGGATTATGTGTATCATTGGTATCCTCTATTATGGAGATCTTGGTTATCTAGATTTTAGTTGTGAGTCCTTTTACTTGGTTGCATGAGTTGTTAAGGCCTAGGTGCATGATTAGGGAGAGTGGGCTTCCGTGAGTCTTCTGAGGTAATGGATTGCTAGGATTCTTGAGTAATGGGGCCGAGGTCTAGACCGTCTGGATAGCTCATTGGAGGTTTTTGTTGTAAGTATAAGTGATAACATAATAATTAATCTTAGGTGGTTTGGGTAGTAGTAACTCATCTAAGCAAGATAAGTAAAGTGTTTTGTGGTACCTATCTCATGGATTGGAGACCAGAGTGAGGTGGTAGATTTGGTAACTAGATAAACCAAACTCCCTTGATTTCCTCAAAGGTTGAGATGGTTATGGATGTGTATCCTTTGTGATAGCATGTGATGACACTCTTTCCCTACATGTTGGTCCTAGTTCCCCATGTCTTGTTGTTGAGTTGCCTCTGGAGGTTTCTTGGATGTTTTGGTTGTTTTCTTGGTTTGTGTTTGTAGTTGGAGTTGTTTTCCTCTTTGGTTGCTAGGTGTCAGCTTAGATCTAGAGTGTGTGTGGGATATTGTGTCATCTCCTAGCACTGGGGGTGGTTCCTTATGGTTCCACATGGTTGGGTGGTTGATGCCTTCTTCCATTAGGATGTTCTTCATTGGATGCTTTTGCATGGATGTAGATCCAATGTCTTAACAACTATGGATGGATACTTGTAGCAGATTGTTGTATATATTTTACATGGCATATGTATGTATTGGATTCATGATGTAATTGTATTTGAGATTAAAAGAATTATGCTCCTTGATCTAATTGGTTATTGTGTAATAGATGGTTGATGCAAGAGCACTAGAGTAGTTCAAACCGACATTTGGATTTGATTTAGGTGAGATATTGATCCCGGTATTGGTCTGGTGTTGGTACGTTCTTGCCGATTGGTCTTGCAGTGTATGGAGCGAAGATGAATTGGGTTACAGGTGGTTTCTATAACTTTTGGTTCGTTGAGCAATGTTGTTTAGGGCCTTGACCGATGTTTCTGGAGGACCATGTGAATTTCTATGCATTTTGAAGATGTTCTTGGTGATTTGGGCCGACATGTTATCATTTCATCATGAACTGGTTGGTCTTTGGCCGACTTGATCAAGTTGTTATTGATTGTAGATGATATAAAGGGAAGTTTAGAGATTCATTTTATAGGATAGGGTCAGAGGAAGAGGAGATTGAGCAAAGATGTAGTTTTTGGCGAGATTCTGGTCCAAGGGGACTAAATTCCAGAAGGACTGAGGTCTGGATCTGTGCAGAACAATGTAGACTATTATCGGAGACCTATTTGTCAAGCAAAAGATCTACGGATCTTAGATTTGTGTTGTAAGGATTATTTTGTAATCCTGGGCTGCAGTCCAACATGTGTAGTCGCTGAAGGCATATGTTTTTCATTAAATGGTTTATAATGATTGATTTATCTGGTTACCGGTTATATCATATGTTACTTCTATCGATTAGGGTTGCTCTTTACCTGTTTACCGGTTATATCTTGTGTTGTGTTACCGGATGTCGGTATCTTGCATGGTGTTTTATGTTAAATAGGCTGCAAGGTAGGGCTATTGTTCATTGGATCTCCCTACCTTGAATACATCAAGTGGTATCAGAGTTGGTTATGAACTTGTTGATCGAAGAAGAACTCATTGAACGTGAGGCATTGCAAGGCTTGCAAGCAAACCACCAAACCTAGAGCTTGAGCTTGAGGCAATTAGTGGGTGGAGACATGAACAGATCACCAAACCAAGGCAGGTTGTAGGGTGGATCGATAGATTCACCAAGGAGAGGCAACCAGAACCTGTAGTCAAACTGTCAAACCCTTGATATAGTTTCAAGTACCTATTGACAGATCACTAAACCAGATCAAGTGATGGGACTCACTTTTCAATTAACCCCAAGAGTCTCATGTAGGACCACCGGAGTAGTTAAAATCAATATTTGGATTTGATTTTGGTGAGATATTGATCCCAGTATTGGTCCGGTATTGGTATGTTCTTACTGGTTGGTCTTGCAGTGTATGGAGTGAAGATGGATCGAGTTGCAGGTGGTCTCCGTAACTTGCGGATCATTGAGCGATGTTGTTTTGGGCCTTGACCGATGTTTTTGGAGGACCACGCGAAGTTCTATGGATTTTGAAGATGTTCTTGGTAATTTGGGCCGACATGTTATCATTTCATCATGAACCGGTTGGTCTTTGGTCGGCTTGATCGAGTTGTTATTGCTTGCGGATGGTATAAAGGGAAGTTTAGAGATTCATTTCACAGGATAGGGTCAAAGGAAGAGGAGATCAAGTGAAGATGTAGTTTCCGATGAGATTTTGGTTCAGGGGGATTGAAGTCTAGAATGACTGAGGTCTGGATCAGTGCAGAACAATGTAGACTATTACCGGAGACCTATTTGTCAAGCAGAAGATCTACAGATCTTAGATTTGTGTTGTAAGGATTGTTTTGTAATCCTGGGTTGCAGTCCAGTATGTGTAGCCATTGAAGGCATATGTGATTCATTAAATGGTTATAATGATTGATTTATCCGGTTACTGGTTATATCATTTATTACTTCTATTGGATAGGGTTTCTCTTTACCTATTTATTGGTTATATCTTGTGTTGTGTTATCGAATGCTAGTATCTTTCATGGTGTGTTGTGTTATAGGTTGCAAGGCAGGGATGTCCTTCATTGGATCTTCCTACCCTGATTGTGTCAGTGGTATAGAAGTGGACATATTGATGTATCATGTGTATCTTTTGATTGATTCACTAATGGAAATGGAATTCAATAATGTGATAATTGGTATTGGTAATAGAGTAAGTGATTGGGAGTAGGAACATTTGGTATTGATATTTTAATATGAACCTAATGAGGTTAATTTGTGGTCGCATTAATGAATATCGTATTTATGGTAGATAGATTAGAAATGATCTTGCATATGTGCATGGAAAGAATAGTTGATAATATAAGTAGTGTGTATTGGATTAGTTGTGATTATGATGTTGCTTATGATTAGTAGTATAAGTAATGACGTTGATTTACCCTAGGGAAGATAGATGTTATATTGTGTTTTATTTCTTCTTGCGTATCATGATTGGTGATTATGTTCACGATAGTTAATTATATATCATGTTAATGGATGCTAGATGCATATGAGTAGTTAGTTGATTATGTTGCATTAGTAGATGTTTAAAAAAATTTTATCTATGTTGCATGTTAGTTGGTTAATTTCTCTAGGGTATTTTGGTGGGCATTACACTGAGCCTAGAAATATCTCCAATAATCTTTAGAATCTCAATTTATTAGTTAAAATTCAAATTTTAACTTAAAAATGAGTTTTTATTGCTTAAGTGCAAAATTGGTTTTTAAGCCTAATTTTACACTAAGTCTATCAGTTTGGTGTCAAGTCGGGGCTTAAACCTAACATTACGCCTTGATTGATAAAGTTAGGTGTAATTTGGACTTGTAAGTCTGACTTACACCACTTTGGGGTCTTATGGTGTAATTCAGACCCACAAGTCCGAATTACACCATAATGAAGTGTAGACACCCAAAATTGTCCAGTCTAATTAAATAAATATTTTATTTATTTAATTATCTAAGCTTAATTCTTCTATTAATTAAATAAATCTTTATTTATTTAATTAATTCATTTATCCTCTTCTAGCCTTATTTCTCATTTAAATAAATACATTTATTTATTTAAATTATCCTTTTCCTAAATTAAATAAATATTTTATTTATTTAATTATCCCACTTCTTCTATTAATTAAATAAATCTTTATTTAATTAATTAATTCATTAGCCTTTTCTACCCATGACACATGTCATTCATCTCTTAATTCATACACTACCTACCCCTTTCATTATTTTTATTATTTCTTTTACCTACCCTCTAATCATAGCCGACCTCCTTTTACACCTCTCAATCTTATCCCTCCATTTCATATAGTGTCTTCTATATAAGGAGATGCTTCCTTCATTATCGAACCATAATAATTCATTCTAATGAAAGATCTTAAGGACTTGACTACACTACGATCCTACTTGCAACCACATTCCGTTCTTTGTTGAGCTCTTGTGCATATAAAAATCTGAGAGCAAATATATCAAGCAAGATCAATGGAGATAGGAAGAATGGAGATTCAAACCCTATTGGACATGTGATGGTATAATCTTTGTGATTTCTTTTGATTTGCATTGTCTTAGGTAATCTTCATATGTTATGGTGGATCTTTGTTGTTGTTAGGCTAGGGTTTTGTGGTTGAATTCATTTAACCTTTCAATATTGTTATTATTGTTATCCATTTTCACCATACACATTTTGGCACGTCCGGTGGGACTCTTGTCCCTTTGTATTTAACCTCCTTGTTGCAGATTTTGTGTTTTTGAAGTTGCAGATTGGACGTTTTCGACAACATTTTTGGTATTTCCGTGTCTGCGTACTTTCAGATCGCGTTTTTGATTTTCTGGCGCGTCTGCAACATCTGGAGCCGCATCTATGTTATCGGCAATATTTTATTTTGCAGGTTCCGGGAAAGCGCGTCTATGTTGTAAAGTCACGTCTGCAATGTTTTTATCTGCATCTGTGTCCAGGAAGCGCGTCTGAGTTCTTTTGTCGCATCTGTGTCGTGCAGAGCTGCATCTGTGTAACCCATATGCATCTGTGTTGAAGGTAATCACGTCTGTGTTTACCGATTTCAAATTTTGGATTTTTATTGATTCAGTTTTCAGATTTTGCATTTAGGGTTTCAGATCTGGTTTAGTTTTGAGCTAACATTTTCAGATCTAGTTAACGAAATTGGTACAGCTTGTCTTGAAAGCTAAATCATTTGGTTGAAGGCCCCTATTTTCACAAAGTCTTTTGGATCTAAAATTTACCTAACTTGTGTTCTTGCAGGAAGGGGTGATCATTTGAAACAATCCAAACTACTAACGACTCTTTGTTGCAGGTCCTTGGCAAGGGTTTTTGGATTTTTATTGTGTGCCTTGTTTTCATAGACTAGCAAACACTTCCATTGGTGCACTAAAATTGAATCATTGTCTTTTGTGTCTTGAGCAATAGGCTCTTTTTGTTTAATCTTTAGAGGGTCTGTCTTCCCGTGTGGTCATTAGGACTACTAGTGAGAAGAGAACGACCTGAGTGGTAGCAAAAGAAAAGCCATCTTCTTCCAAACCACTATAAATAAATGTATTCATGGTGAAAACTATGAATAACATGTGCTGATTAGTTCATACCGACACTATGTCTCCCCATAAACCCATTTGATCAAATTTATTTGATCAGTTGTAGGGCATAACCCCTGCCGGTTGGGAGCCTTCTGTATTTACAGAGCTAAAAGTGCCACATGTATGGCCACACAAGCCGATGCCCTTACTAGTACTTTTTTGTTTTAGAAGCCCAAATCCTTCTAGTTGTTGGGGTAGGAGGTCGAACCTCTGGTAGCGGCCCACACACATACGGTTCTTAGTAGAGATACAAAGTTTACCGTGGGGAGTTTTCGTGGGGACTGATGCTTGGCTGAACTGAGAAGTGAGTGCTGAGGGTGGAGCCAGTGAGGTCAAGCATCTAAGTATCTGCTCTGAATAGCGTAGCCTTGGGGGTAAAACCCCATGTGGGATCAACAACTATTGTCTTGGCTAGCCATAATAATTGTGCTTGACTTATGTTAAACATTCAAAACATTCAAGACCAAGTAGCAAAACATTGTGTCTTTTGTGTCTTCAAGTGTATGCAAAACATTTTACATCAAACAACACACTTTTCTTGGAGTCATTTTGGGTCTAGACACTTGCAAACATTGAGTCCTCATCAACATTGTGTCCTCTTGTCACGAAAAATAGTCAAACAGTCAGATTTGGTCACAACAAAAACAACTTCACAGATTGGAAAAAATTGCACGAATTTTATAGAAACGCGTCTGTGTCAGACATAATAGCGTCTATGTGGTATAATCGCATCTGTGAAGGGCAGAATCGCATCTGTGTTCCAGCAGTCAACATAACACTTTGCAACAAAAATCTCAGAAACGCGTCTGTGTTAAACAGAGTCGCGTCTACGTCAGGAAACCACATCTGTGAAGTATACAGGCACGTCTGTGTTCAGAATTAAAAAACTGTTACAGTCCAGCAAACAAACACAGTCAGTTTCAGAATTCTTGAGCTTCCTAGGTCATTTCTCCAGGGTTCATCTAGCATTCAACTTGTCTTTGGGTCTCACAAAATCCATCATTGCTTCACATCTCACTTTACAGTCACACTTGTCTAAACTTGAGTCAAAAAGTCACTTGCTTGTCCTCATCATACTTTGTCAACACACTACATACAACAACACTTTGCTAAGTGGTCCCTCATCAAGGTTTCTTACCTTTGGGTCTCATTTGGTCTTACTTAGAGTCAAGGTCAACTTATCTCATCAAGAGAAACTATCCTCTCTTTGGAAGTCACACCTACTCTACTACATACATACTTGGTCTTACACTTTGGACATTGCAAGTACACTTCAGATTCATTTACATTCCATCCAACTCTTGGTCTTCCATACGCTTTCCATTTTCATCTAGTCTCACACATCTCAGTCAATACCTAGTTCATGGTTGAAACCTGTCTTCAAAAATCCAGGAGAGAAACTAAAGAGGCTCAAAAGTCTGCAAACATGAGTTCTTATGAGTATGACAATGATATCTTTTTCAATTCCAATCATAACACATTACCTGACATGGATGCCTATAGAAACATTCCAAATGTTGAGAACATGGACACTACAAACAACAATGTTGCACATCATGACAATATGGACAACTTTTCAGTACATTCAGTAGATGTGGAAGAATCCATTATGAATCCCCATTTCAATCGATTGGTTGAGGAAATAATGAGAAGGGATAGACAATACTTCTTACAAATGATGGCACAAAGTGGAACCAAGATACCTCATGATTTTGACATGTCTCAAATAATGGAAAATCAACCTTTGCAACAACCTCACTCCAACATGGATCAAAGGAGACCTAATAGTGGAGGCAATAGAGGACCACATATGGTACCTGAATCACCATCAACTTTGCTTCAAAAACCAAAGGTCCCACATACACATGGTAAAACATATGATACTCACCTTCGCAGACCATTATGGAAGTCTTACGGAGAGAAATATGCTCAATCACATAGCAATGCTAAGGATCAACCACTAAGGCAATTGGATATTCAAAGGCATGCTCAAAATTTGGACATAAGGAAACCTCATGTCAAATTTGGGGGCAACACAATAGAACATGACATGCCTATAGAATATGGTATACATGCACAAAATAGATATGGTGTTCCTCAACATGAATCTATACCAAGTGGTCCATATATGCAACTTCACTACAGACCTCCTCCATATGAACATGTGTATGATCAATATCATCCATATATGCAACATGCTCCTCCTCAAATGGGTGCCTCAAACATGGGGTATGATCCAAGAAGCCGGTCTCCACCTAAGAACAATTTGGAGCAACAAATCAGGGACTTACAAAAGAAGATGGAGGACATAAATACACCAAAGCCAACATACACAATGAGAGACATATGTCCTTATCCATTCGACAAGAGCATTCCAATGCCTCCATTTCCTACACACTTTGTGACACCTAAATTTGACAAGTATAGAGGAAAAGGAGATCCTAAGGCACACATAAGACAGTTTTTCACAACTTGCATTGAAGTAGCAGCAGAAGAGACATATTTGATGAGATTATTCCCATAGAGCTTAGGCGATCAAGCTATGGAATGGTTCTCCCAACTACCACCTGGTATTAATTCATGGGGTGACTTAGCTGAAGCATTTATCCAACATTTCTCCTACAACATAGAGATAGACATATCAGTCACTACTTTGTGCAACACCAAGCAAAAAGAGGGAGAATCTTTTGCATCATTCTTACAAAGATGGAGAAATCTACCCAGCAGATGCTCTTGTGAAATTCCACAAAAACAAATGGTAGAAATGTTCACCCAGAATGTTAACAAAGACATTGGCTATGATCTAAGAAAAGCTTGTTTGTCCACCTTCAAGGACGTTATTGAAAAAGGCTTAGCGATAGAAAAGGTCCTAATTGAACAAGGAGTCATTAAGATATTCAAGGAAAATAAAGATGACTTTAAAGGAAAAGACAAGCCAAGATTTTGGAATAAAAACAAGAACACAGTCAATGATGGTGTTGTTGATACCAACACAGTGTGACCCAAAGTCATCTTTTCTGGATCAAGTTCTACAAGCAATCAGGTGAATACTCAAACAACTTCCAGATCACGAAGGAAGTACACTCCATTGGGAGAACCACTTGAGTCAGTCTTCAAAAAGCTAGTGGCAAACAAGGTAATCACACTTCCAGATTTTCCTCCATATGAGCCAAAGGTTAAACCAAATTGGTGGAATGATGATGAGTATTGTGAATTTCATAAGAGTAAGGGTCATAAGACATGAAATTGTCATCGATTGAAGAACATCATACAAGATCTCATTGATAGGGGTGACATTGAGATTGAAGGACACTCATCCAATCAAGAACATGAGATGTTTAAGGAACCATTCCCAAAACATGACGAGGGAAAAGCTAAAGCCACAGAGGATCAAACCAACTATACCAGAGCATCCTACAACTATGATTCAACTATCAATCACATCTCGATGGAAAATTACGTCTCTACCATTATCATCAAGGACAAAACGTCTGAGAATTCTACCTAGAGACCCAAGTTTGTTCTGAAAAGTGTTGGATCTTCTTCCGAACCTACCTCTGAATGTCATGTTACAACCCCCCGAGGTAAAATTACTTTGCCAGGTGCTTCAAATAAAAACACCGCTTCTTCATCAACCAAACCTGATTATGACCTTGTAGAACAGTTAGGGAAGACACCCGCACTTATATCCATCCTTGAGCTATTACGCATATCTCTCACACATAAAGCCATTCTTGACAAAATCTTGAGAGGCACTGCCATTACTACTGATCTGAACATGGACCAGTTTCAAGCCATGGTGGGATACCTTTCCATTCCACATTTCCTTACCTTCACAGAAGCCGATGACGCCTCTGTAAGTCAGCCACATAATGCACCATTACACATTGAAGCCTTCATACACAAACATCAAATAAAAAGAGTCCTGATAGATGGAGGAGCAGGTCTAAACATTTACACATTAAGCACTATTACACAATTGGGATATTCTGATAAGGCTATGAATTCTACAAACAAAATCACCATCAAGGCATATGACGATGAAGAGCGGTCATCCAAGGGCACAATTACCTTACTGTAGCATCCTAAAATTGTGACACTTGCAATTTCGACTGCATTTCGGTCTTCACGATGGCGACGCAACATGGAACCTGAATGGAGACCCCGAAACTTGTCCACGACACCAAAAACTGCATTTTTCAAGCACCCTGGCCTGATCCTCCTTGCACCCTACTGTCTTGGGAGGTGGGACCAGAGCACCCAGCGCCCTGGTCCCTAGCCCTATTTTGGGCCCGGTCTCCTATGAGACTTTAGGTCTTTTTGTTTGCAATTTGGAAAATAACATTTCCTGGTAGGCCTAAGGTCGGGAAAATCAGTCTATCAACCCTAATTGACAAGTATATAAACTACATTTTCCTCTCTCATTTGGGATGGACCGAAAAAAGCGTGGAAATGATATTCAAACATTCAAGCATTCAAGCATTCAAGCATTCTTTCAAGCTATTGATCACTCCAAGTCTCCATTCAAGGCTAAGTGTTGCATTCAAGACAAGGATTCAACCATTGAAGAGGATATCACATACTACAACATACAACATACAACATACAACAACATCTATACCTTCGCACATAAGGATACAAACATCCTTACAACAAGGTATTAGTACTTGTTTTACATTACAAACATTTACATTTACAGCATTTCTCATTTCTTGGTTAATTCCAAAACTGGGGTTTGACCTAAAGGCAAACCCCTAATCCCTAACCCCTCAATCGTCTTCACTTTTCTATGTGTAGGTTGCAGGTACGCGGTTGAAATTGAAGATTTGGAATCCTTGTGCAGAGATGAACAGATCCCCCTTCGTTTCGCAGATTTTTCGGAGGACCGTGTGCACGTCGGGCGCCATCGTCCCGTCAACTTTTGCTCAAATTTGCAGGACGGTGCCGTATCGACATTTTACTGCTAATTCCAGGTCCGCAACTTCATCCTATATCCCTATCTCGATTTATAAGCGAATCTTTCTCACTTTCTATGCATTCCTAGCTTAATTCTTCTATCAACATTCTTTACAAAAGAGGGTAGCCTTGCTGTCTTAACCCTTGAAACTCATTTAGAATCCAATCTTGCATTGTGGGGGATTGGATCTTGTGGGTTTCAACCCCTCTTTTGAATGTAAAGTCTCCCCTAAGTGAAAACCATCAACCCTAGTGACCACCCTTCTCTCTCCTTGGAGTTGGAAGAGGGGAGAGCAACTAGGGTTCGATCGATTTTCCGCTTTACATTTTGGTGAACCTGACATGAGCATCCTTTCTGATTATTCATGGTTAGATTTGAAAATTGATTCCTTGATTACATTTCCATGTTTGATCTTTTGCAAAGTTTAGAGGTTAATTGCATAAAAACCCTAAATTTTCTTTTTGAAAATTGAACTTGTGAAATGTTTAATTGTTAATGCTTGCTTCAGATCTGCCCTTCTATTACAAATTATCAATTCATATTTGTGCTTCAATTTTGAAAATTAAGTGGTTAAGTGTCAAAACCCTAATTTTTGAAAGCCTCTTGATTCAACCTTTGTCCGACAATTTCACTGATCAAAACATCTCCAAATCAGCTGTAACTTTGGATTCCGCAATAAAATCACAATATCTTTCATCCCTGAAAATTTGGAAAAAAGTTGTGAGGACCGTGTGCACTCCGAGCACCATCATCCCCGACATTTTTTCCGAAATTTCAGGAGCAAGATCTTACTGTATTTTCCTGCTAAAATCCAGAATTTTGGCTGATTTTATCAAATCTAACACTTTCAAAATTACAGTCAAAGTTGGTCTTGTGATTGCTTGGATTAAGGCCTCTAAACATTCAAAAATTGTTGAAATTGAAATTTTTTGTCAAAATTGTGTTCTTACTGTCCTAAATCTGAAAAGTGTGTTTGCATTCATTCGAAATTTCAGTGCTTTATTCAAATTCTTGCAATTTGTGACTTTTGAAATTAAGTGCTTAATTACAACAACTTTGATTTCCGCTTTCAAAATTGAATTTCGCGTGAAATTGAGTCAACTTTTAAAATCCAAAACTTGCATTGCTTTTGGTATTCCCTCTAAAATCATAAAATTCAAAATTTTAGTTTCCCTCTCTTTTTCAAAATTCAAAATTTGCATTTTTCGACAATCTTGGTAGGATCCAATTTTGAAATTGCAACTTTAATTTGGCCTATCTACAGATCGTAATATCACTCAATTTTTTCAGATTAGCTTTAAAACCATCATAACTTTCATCCCTGCAAATTTTGAAAAAAGTTGCAAGGACCGTGTGCACTCCGAGCGCCACGGTCCCGGACATTTTTTCTGAAATTTCGGGAGATTGTCGTGATTGCATTTAACAGCTTAAATCTAGAAGATTGGCTGATTTTACTGAAAATTGCTACCTCTAAATTCAAAAATTTTCTCTCCCTCTCTAGTGCATGAGTTTTACAACAATAAGCCCTACTTACACTATTCCCGTTAGACGAAGCCTTAGAATTAAGTCTTTCCGAGGTTTAATTACTGAGGAGATGGAACCTAATCTGAATAGCCTTTTTAACGAGGACATGGGTAATTCCTCTAATCCTCCTAATGATGAAGAAGCTCTCCATGAGGTTTCTGTAGAACAACTTGCAAAATTGGATAACCAATTTGACGATTTTCGACAATGGATGTCTCAAGAATACCCTGTTAGTCAAGCTCTTCCTTTAATTGAGGGTCTAAAACATATGCTTCAAAGTGATAAGAATGGAATTGATATGTTGCGTGGTATTGCACACATTGTGGATTCGAATGTGATGCCTATGAAGAGTTGTGCCGAAACTTTAGGTTATACACAACCTCCCACTCAAGTCAATCATTCTATTCCTTTGACAACTTCTATTGCTAGCATACCTACCTTTACATCAAATATAATGGCTACTTCTATACAAGACATTCCTCCTATGATTACCAGTCATGGGGGCAATCCTTCCTCTTCAATTAACCCTCTTCCTTCATTTAATCCGACTTCTTCATTCATTCCTTCAATGAGTGTTCCTATTATATCTCCACAAATGAACATGACGCAAGGGGGCAATTCATTCAACCATTCCATTCCTCCTTGTAGTGTTCCTCCTTTCCAATCATCTCCTATGACTAACTATCATAGTGTCCCGCCACCTTACTCTTTACCTTCTTTCAATAACATAACACCTCCATCTCAATCTAACACATCTGATATGAACTCTTCGACTGAAGCGACCATTAATAATCTTGCACAAACTGTCTCTTCTTTACAGCAACAAATTGCCTCTATAAATCAATCTAAGTTTAGTGTGCCCACATTTGATGTTGCAAGCCCACTTTCTCTTGACATTGTTCGAGCTATCCCACCTAAACATGTTGAAATCCCGCTTTTCGAGCTTTATAATGGTAAAGGTGATCCTCTAACACATGTTAAGACTTTTCAAACAATATGTACCGATTTTGCTTATGACCAAAGGTTGCTTGCGAAACTGTTTACTAGAACATTAAGAGACAAAGCCCTGCAATGGTATTGCTCGTTGCCTTCTTATTCTATTACTTCTTTTGAACAACTTGCAAATGCTTTCATTCAACAATTTCAAAACAATATAAGTCCTAAAGTTACTTTGATTGATTTAATGCATTGTAAACAAGGTGTTAAAGAAAAAGTGACTGATTTCATTGGTAGATATAAGCATTTGTATGCTCAAATTTCTTTTCCAGTGCCTGACAATGATATTCAAAGAATCTTTATTTCTAATTTACAAAAAGATATTTGTGACAAACTTCTATTTTCTGAGTTTACTTCTTTCCAACAGTTGTGTGCAACTCTTCACAATTATCAACTGACTGTGAGTCAAATGGAACAATCACATCCTATGGCTCCGAGTGATAAGGGTGATAGCAGTCAACAACAATTTGGAAAGTTTAAACTGAACAGAGATTCTATCAAATTCAATGAAAACATCATCAACAACAATGTGAATGTAGCATCAGGTGTGCCTCCTATTTCTAAGTTTTTCAAGAAAGAAAGAAAGTATACTCCTTTGAATGAATCATTGCATAGTATTATGAATAAGTTATTGGAACAAAATGTGCTTACTCTTCCTCCTATAAGGCAAGTTGATCCTACAAAGATTACTTCACCTTATTTTGATAACAAATCTTTTTGTCAATTTCATCGTCAACCTGGGCATGATACTGAAAAATGTTTTTCTTTAAAGGGTAAAATTCAAGATTTGATTGATAATAATACTATCTTTGTTTCCGAAGTGAATGATAAAGGCAACACATTTGTAGCTCCTCCTAACCAAAATCTTCAGATTTTTACTGATCCATTACCTTCTCATACCTCTAATGCGATTGAGACTAATGATTCCTCTCTCTCATCTGATGGTCTTGTGTCTATGACTCCGAATGTGATTAACTTTGTAGAGCAGCAAGAAAACCCTAAAGAACCTTCCATCACATTTGATTCTAGTGAAACTATCAGGGCACCTGATGGTCCTTTATACATAGTTGCAAAAGTCAAGAATACACCTTGCCATGGAGTGCTTATTGATCCTTCGTGCATGGTTAATGTTATTACCGAAGAATTTCTTTTTACTTTGCAATTGAATCAAGTGATCTATGACAAAACAGATGTGGTTGTGAAATTATTTGATGCATTTTCTTCTCCTGCAATTGGTTTTATTACATTACCTATTGAGGTCCATAACAAATCTCTTGATGTGAACTTTGCTATTATTCCTTCATCCGAACAATTTTGTGTGAAGCTTGGTTATCCTTGGCTATCTTCCATGAAAGCTATTGCTTCTCCTATTCACAAATGTTTGAAATTTCCCCATAATGGTGAAGTTGTTACTATCAATCATAGTCTCTTTAAACCAGCTGAAAGAACTTCTAGTGTTCCTATTGATTATTTTTGGCCTAAACAATTCCAGTCTCTTCCTCCGCGAAGTGATCATCTTTTCAAATCTTATCAAAAGTGGAAAACAGATATGATCCTATCTTTAAGTGAACCTAGGACACCCAAACTTGATATTCCTATCGTTCTTGAGAAGGAAGTTCTTCCTTTGAAAGATAAAACCAATGTCTTTCCTCAAGAAGATTCCCAATCCATCCCTATGGATGTGACTATGTCTATGCCGAATAAACCTTCTAAAATTAGACCTATACCTCCTCGTCATGATGGACTTGGTCTTCTTCCTAAACCAAAAATTCCTCTTTTATATGGAGCAGTTCCTCCTCCTTCTTTTTATAGAGAGAAGAGACCTTCTTCTTCTCCTATTATCCAGCCTAAGAGACTACAACCTAAACACCCAAGTGATAAGGATGAGAACATTCCTCCTCCTCAATCTTCTCCACTTCCTACTAAGACTAGACGAAATCGTTCTACACATGAACGCCAACGAAAGCGTCATCTTAGGGCTCAAGCAGCTGCTTCTCAAACTTTGCAATCTCCAAAAACACCTTCAACAAGCATTATTCCATTTTCTCCTCAACCAGAAATTGAGCCAAAATCTCCTAAGCATAAGATGCATGATGGTCTTGATCCTGTGCGAGTTAAAGATCCTATTTTTATAAATCTTGATGATGATATAGATGAAAATGTTATTCATGATGAAAATGTTACTTCTCTTGCTTTTGATAGTGAATATGAATATGTTGATGTTGATAACCATCTATCTAACAAATTTTCTAAAGCACTTATCCTAGCTCCTAGACAAGAACAACGTGGCTTGGAACATGAACATAGCCCTTGTTTGGATCTTGTGATAGCTCCATCTGCTGTGTTGGATGTTCCTCCTCTAGCGTGTTCCCTGCCTTCCCGAAACATTGATCAGCAAGATCGGGGGGTAGATGACGTGCTAGACTAGTTACATTAGCATAGCAGATTCTCTCCTCTCTTTTGTTACTTCTTCTATGTGTTATTCTCATTCTTCTATTTGTTGTCCTTAGTGTTGTCTACTTGAGGACGATGCAAAGCATTGAGATCTCTTGTGGTCTCTCTCATGTTGACTCAAAAGACACATGTGTTCCCTTCTTCTAGGTGACCTTCCTTGATTGGGGAATGAAGAACAATTATGCATACATACATATGATATATATACATGAATTATCATACAGCATACTGACCCCGAGGAAAGCGAAGTCACCTTGTGCTTTGTGTTTTGTGTCTATTATCCTTGGGTTTATCTCACACTTGGGGGCTAAATCTTTGTGATAACGTGCTCCTTTCCTTTCTCATTTCTTATGTGTATCACTACGTTAAAACAATCACCCCCGTTGAGGTGTGTGCGATCACTTTAACGTAGGGGGGCATACACCCTATCTATCTCTTCAGGATACTTGAAAATTTCTTGGCGAACTTAGCTTTGCCTTGAAAATTTTTGGTATTTCTTTTGCATGACTCATAGTGAGGGAACCTTACTACTGACAGTCATGGTTCTCCCTGGTGATCTTCCCTTTTACTTTGTCAGTCGAAGTCGTAAGATCCCTAGTCCACTGGGGGCTTGGTGTGTCTTGCCTCCTTGACGTGGTGAAAGTCTTTCAATGTTGTTTCCTTGTACTTTACCGGAAGTATGAGCATACATACTCCCGCTAAAGTGGGGGCTAAATGTAGCATCCTAAAATTGCGACACTTGCAATTTCGACTGCATTTGGGTCTTCACGATGGCGACGCAACACGGAACCTGAATGGAGACCCCAAAACTTGTCCACGACACCAAAAACTGCATTTTTCAAGCACCCTGGCCTGATCCTCCTTGCACCCTACTGTCTTGGGAGGTGGGACCAGAGCGCCCAGTGCCCTGGTCCCTGGCCCTATTTTGGGCCCGGTCTCCTATGAGACTTCGGGTCTTTTTGTTTGCAATTTGGAAAATATCATTTCCTGGTCGGCCTAAGGTTGGGAAAATTAGTCTATCAACCCTAATTGACAAGTATATAAACTACATTTTCCTCTCTCATTTGGGATGGACGGAAAAAAGCGTGGAAACGATATTCAAACATTCAAGCATTCAAGCATTCTTTCAAGCTATTGATCACTCCAAGTCTCCATTCAAGGCTAAGTGTTGCATTCAAGACAAGGATTCAACCATTGAAGAGAAGATCACATACTACAACATACAACATACAACATACAACAACATCTATACCTTCGCACATAAGGATACAAACATCCTTACAACAAGGTATTAGTACTTGTTTTACATTACAAACATTTACATTTACAACATTTCTCATTTCTTGGTTAATTCCAAAACCGGGGTTTGACCTAAAGGAAAACCCCTAATCCCTAACCCCCCAATCATCTTCGCTTTTCTGTGTATAGGTTGCAGGTACGCGGCTGAAATTGAAGATCTAGAATCCTTGTGCAGAGACGAACAGATCCCCCTTCGTTTCGTGGATTTTTCGGAGGACCGTGTGCACGTCGGGCGCCATCGTCCCGTCAACTTTTGCTCAAATTTGCAGGACGGTGCCGTATCGACATTTTACTGCTAATTCCAGGTCCACAGCTTCATCCTATATCCCTATCTTAGTTTATAAGCGAATCTTTCTCACTTTCTATGCATTCCTAGCTTAATTCTTCTATCAACATTCTTTACAAAAGAGGGTAGCCTTGTTGTCTTAACCCTTGAAACTCATTTAGAATCCAATCTTGCATTGTGGGGGATTGGATCTTGTGGGTTTCAACCCCTCTTTTGAATGTAAAGTCTCCCCTAAGTGAAAACCATCAACCCTAGTGACCTCCCTTCTCTCTCCTTGGAGTTGGAAGAGGGGAGAGCAACTAGGGTTCGATCGATTTTCCGCTTTACACTTACCTCTTAGAGTTGGGCCAGTCACAAAGGATATGGTTTGTCAAGTACTTGATCTTGATCTCACATACAACATATTGCTAGGACGTTCTTGGATTCATGAAATGAGGGTAGTCCCATCCACATATCACCAATGCATTAAGTTTCCTCATAATGGCGTGGAAGTAACAGTTAACGGTGATCCAAATCCATTCATATACTGCAATAACCTAAAATCAAAGACTGAGACCATCATTCCTAGTAATCGTGAGGTTGTTCCTTCCTCAGCATACATTGATCCTAAGTCATTGAAACGTTCGACATCAAAACAAGGTGAGCTTAAAGGCAAGTTTCATGACAAAGGCATGGGAGAATATACTTTAAATCAGACCATGTACTTACGACAAGTCATGAGTTCCCCAAAAGAATATGGAAGACCACATCCTAACAAGCAAATCTCCATCATGATGCTCAAATGGGACCCTACTACCTTTCAAAGATGGGGTGAACTAGAAGAGGAAGATTTATACCAAATGCTTTTCAGAGACAATGAAGAAGAAACACAAGATCACATCAATCTACCATGTGAGAAATATGGCAAAGGCTTCAAAATTTTACAAAAATTTGGATATGATGGAAAAAGTCCTCTGGGGTTACGAAAGGAAGGCATCATTGAACCTTTACAACCTGAATTGACTTTCAAGAAGGAACGCTCAAAAGGACTTGGTTTCTTAACTCCTAAGGTCCACACCCAAAGAACAGAAGATGCCTTGCAAATCAAAGCTGCCAAAATGCAACAAGAGGATCACTATTCCACAGATTCTAACGAATGGGAATGGGGTTTAGACAAGTCTTCCAGTGACTACGAGCTCACCGAGCTATTCAGAGAGCCAGATGAACCCACAGAAGAAGAAGAATTTTATAACAAGTTCAAAGTTGGTCAAGAAACAACCCATGAGGAGTCTCCACAGTCCTTGTCTCAAGGTTCTAGGTTGAAATCACATAGGATGAGAACACCTGTCCCAGAGTGCGTTACTAGTGATGATAATTTGGATTCTCTCATGATCGATACTGATGAGGAGAGTGCCATCGATGACCTCGATAATTACCTTGACATACCCGAATATAACTGCATCTTCACTCTTAGCCCCACTAACTTCGAAGACATTAACGGCCTTCCCCTTGTTCACCACCAACTCATTGACTGGGATCATGAAGGACCTGCACAGTTTGACACATTCCAAAATGATGAAGCTTTTATTGACTATTTGGGCATACGAGATGATCTCCCCCCTAGAGACCATAAAGTGGGATACACTATAGAACTCAATAGCGTGGCATATTTTGGTGAGGGTGTTGGACCTTCCAGTCGCAAAAATGTGAAAATAAGAACAAATCAAGGGTCTTATGGCGAAAACCACACTGTGGCGCTATCTGACCCCAAAAAAGTAAAAAGAAAGAATGTATCTGAGGGTGAAAACCTCTCTGAGGCACCCGAAGATGGAAGGCTCGACATTCTCCCAGCATCATATGAGGAAAAGTCATCCATGTTGGTAGAGGAGACTATCAAAACAAACATTGGTATAGAAGAGGTTCCACACAACATATTCCTAGCTCAATCACTGACAGAGTCAGAAAGGTCAAAATTCATAAGCTTCTTCAAAGAATGACAAATCAACTTTGCATGGTCATACGCTGATATGCCTGGACTAGATCTGGATTTGGTAATGCATCATTTGACAGTCAAACCAGGGGCAAAACCAGTGAAACAGAAATTAAGAAAAATGCATCCACAAGTGGCATTACTAGTCAAAGCAGAACTTGAGAAATTATTGGATGTCGGATTCATACGCCCAATCGATTATCCCGAATGGATCTCCAACTTAGTGCTTGTTAGTAAATTGGATCGCAGCATCAGAATGTGTACAGATTTTAGAGACATCAACAAAGCTTGTCCAATGGATGACTTCCCATTACCAAATATTGACTTGATTGTTGATCTCACAGCAGGTCATGAAATGTTATCATTGATGGATGGATTTTCTGGTTATAATCAAATAAGGATCGCACCTGAGGATCAACACAAAACATCATTTACTTGTCCGTAGGGAACTTTCTGCTGGAATGTCATGCCTTTCGGGCTAAAGAATGCAGGTGCCACATATCAAAGAGCCAAGACTACTATCTTTCATGATCTCATGCATATAACCGTGGAAGATTATGTTGATGATCTGTTGGGTAAATCAATAGACAGAGATACACATTTGGACATACTTTCAGTCATCTTTGATCGGTTGGAAAAGTACAAAGTAAGATTAAACCCCAAGAAATGTGTCTTTGGAGTAACCTCTGGGAAGCTCCTAGGATTCATTGTGTCCAAAAGAGGAATCGAAGCCAATCCAACAAAAGTCAAGGCCATCTTGGACATGCCACCACCTAGAAATATCAGTCAACTTCGATCCTTACAAGGCAGACTTTAGTCTATATGGAGATTCATAGCGCAACTTGCAGATAAGTGTAATCCTTTTCAACACCTGCTACATAAAAACATCAAATTCAAATGGGATGATAACTGTTAATAGGCTTTCCAGATGCTCAAAGATTATCTTCTGAATCCGCCAGTTCTGATGCCACCAGTTCCAGATCAGCCTCTGTTATTATACATATCAACTACTCCAACAGCATTGGGGGCACTCTTAGCACAACAAATTGCTGAGAGCAAGGAAAAAGAAGTATACTATATCAGTCGCACATTGGTAGGATATGAGCTAAACTACACACCAATTGAGTGTGCATGTCTCACTGTGGTCTTTGCTTCACAAAAATTACGACATTACATGCTTACTCATAAGACTAAGTTAGTTGCACGGATAGACCCATTGAAATACCTTCTCAATAAGGCAACACTTACTGGGTGACTGGCCAAATGGGTAATGATCCTGAGTGAATTCGACATCGAGTATGTGGACAGAAAAGCAATAAAAGGACAAGCCATCCTAGATCAATTAGCAGATGCCCCCATGATTGATGATGTTCCTCTAAATTCAAAATTTCCAGATGAATCCATTTTAACAATGTCACATGCAAAGCCATGGCAATTGTACTTCGACGGCTCATACACACAGCATGGGGCAGGAGTTGGTATCCTTTTTATAACTCCTCAAGGGGACTCTATACCAAAATCATACCACTTATCATTTCCTTGCACTAACAATATAGCGGAATATGAGGCATTAACAACAGGATTACGGATTGCAGTTCAATGGAAGATCCAGGAACTTCGTGTTTTTGAGGACTCCCAACTTGTCATCCGTCAAGCAACTGATGATTACCAAATAAAAGATGAAAAATTAATGCCTTATAAACAAATGGTGGATGATCTGAAACAACACTTCACAAAGATAGACTTTGAGCAGATACCAAGAGAGTAGAATCGCCCCATAGATGCCATGGCTACAATTGCTTCACTGATCGATCTACCTCCAAACGAGACCCGCTATGAGTTCTTGGTGGATAACCTTTTGGTTCCTTCATATGAGATCATTCCCACTGAGATGATAGGTGTTGTTAGTCCCGAGTCTCAGTTATATGGTTCCATCTTCACATACCTTCGTGACAATATCCTACCTCCTGATCTATCAAATAACCAACGTCGCACCTTCATTCGCCAATCCTCTTATGTCATTTTAGCTGATATCCTATATCGATGAGGTCTAGATGGCTCTCTTCTTAGATGTTTAGAAAGTGACGAAGCTCAGATTGCATTATGTGAAGTGCATGAAGGGATATGTGGTCCACATGCTAGTGGTCCTACCTTGGCCAAGAAACTCATCAGGACTGGATATTACTGGCCCAATATGGAGAAAGACTCATATCAGTTTGTCAAGAAATGTAAGCAATGCCAAATTCATGGAGACCTCATACATGCGCCAGCACAAGAACTACAACCAATAGCATCTCCTTGGCCCTTTTGTCATTGGGGACTCGATCTCATAGGCAAAATTCACCCTCCTTCTTCTAATGGTCATAAATTCATTATCACTGCCACGGAGTATTTCATAAAATAGATTGAAGTCGTGCCTCTCACACAAGTTAGTGGAAAATAGATTGCTACATTCATCCTTAACTATATCATTTGCCGATACGGTATCCCTGTTTCCATTATCACTGATAACAGGCGTCCCTTCAAAAATCAGGATGTTCGTGAACTCTGTGACCGCTTCCATATTTCCCATCGTTTCTCCACACCATATTACCCCCAAGGTAATGGCCAAGCTGAGGCGTCTAATAAAACAATCCTTAAAATTCTTAAGAAGACGGTCGACGACGCTGGCCGTAATTGGCATATCCAACTTAATCCTGCACTTTGGGCCTATCACACAAGTGTTCGCACACCTACAGGAGCTACACCCTATTCACTTGTCTATGACACTGAAGCCATCTTGCCTATTGAGGTCGAGTTACCTTCTTTACGGGTCTCTTTGCAAAACATCATCTGTGATGAAGACTATAGGGTCTCTCGCTTACAAGAGCTAGAACTACTGGATGAACGGAGACAAACTGCTTTTAATCATCTCAAGGCTTACCAACAATGAATGAGCCACAACTACAATCACAAAGTCAAGCCTTGCACATTTGTGGTAGGTGACTTGGTTCTCAGAGAAAATCCCAAGAATCAGCAAGACAGAGAGAAGGGCAAGTTCGAACCAAACTGGCTTGGTCCCTACATTATTGCAGCAGCATATGGATCTGGGGCATATCAGCTCTCAACTATAGAAGGTGAACCTTTTGAGGATCCTATCAACAACATGCACCTTCGCAAGTTTTACACATAGCTCTTCAGAGTATCCTAATTCAAAAATACAAAAAAATGCAAAAAATTCAAAAATACAAAAAAAAAAATTATAAAACAAAAAAATCGTTACTTGGTGAAAACCTGGCAAACAGGCGCCTTGTGACACAAAAAACATTGAAAAATAAAAAAAAGTAAAGAGAACTAATTTCGTCCAACGGTGAAAACCACTTCGGTGGCACCCTGGGCAAGTACCATGGTGAAAACTGGGTCACCAGCGCCATGTGTAGAGACATTGCTCCTCCCTCCTTCAGGATTCACTTTCATCCTTTCACTTTGCACACACTCACAACCTATTCGTTCATAATAAACTTACCCATTCCCATCATGGCTTGTTATTGATCTACCCAAGATTGGTTAGCCATTCATACTAAACCTCCCTTTTCACCTCCCTTTCCATCCATAATAAATCAAATCCTATATGTGGCTAAGGCAAATCCTACATCTAGTGATGGGTGTGGAACTGAGAACATCACATGTTTCGAGGAGTACAGTTTCTTCCAGCTTCCTTCAGTCTATCCGTGCACAATCCGCAATAAAGCAACATTTGTATCACAGATCTGCAATAAAGTTTCATCTTCTCCGCAATAAAGTATCAGTTTCATGGATTCAGTCAGTTTCAGATGAGACACAGCAGCAACAATGGGCTTCAACAAAATCAAATCTTTCAATAGACTCAGACAACATTATGGTTCAGTGCTATCTATCCTTTCTGTGAAAGTAAACATCGTGACCACAATCAAATAAGACTTATACAAGTGACAAGAGACACTAAACTTGAGGACTACATTGGATGTTGGTGTCGAGTCTTGATTTTCTTTTGATTTTATCTTTTGGTGACATGTCTTTTAGCTTTTCCAAGATGTCTCTGACTAGAGATTCTATCTCCAGGATGTTTTTGACTAGAAAGGCGAGGATGGGGTATCGTCACCTATTTGTGTTTGTTGTCTGTGGATTGTCTCTTAGTAATGCTATGACTTGTCCAAGGATATGAGGAGACTGTGAGTCTAGTATGAACTGGGACATTCCTTGTTTGTGACTGTCTTATCTCCATGCAAACAGGTACAATGACTTTATGGGTCAAACATATGCCTCGATTGTCATAACCTACTTGGCATAATAAAGCTCAATGATGATAACGCACAAGAAGCTCTTTCACTTTCATATCTTCTGTCTTCCATCCCCCTTTCTTGATTGACTTCCATCGTCCTTCTCGAGTCCGCGTAGCCTGCTATCACATGACTGAGTATAATGACACACCAAAAACATTTGCATTTCATGTAGTTGCACCTGCATTACCACATATAAACATTTCATACATACATATAGAAATCACAACTGCATCACATCCTGCACACAACACCTGTTAGCACAATTTACATTTGCATTATCAGATTCATCTGCATTACATACATTCACATTTGCATCATGTATACACATGTAAAACATAAAAGAACAAATATTGCATTTCATCATGTACATATTTGCATCCATATCATAACCATCACATAGAAACATAAGTATCACATAAGAACATCTCATCACATAGGTACACATGCATATAGCCACCGCAAAGATGAATCATCTCATATATATAATCAAAAGTGTCATGATACAATGATGTCAAAAAATCATATGGCTACAAAAAAGCCCCCACAGGTGTCTACAATTCAAAAATGGTACAATATTGATACAAAGGGAGCCCTCTATGGCTATGATGAACTCCCTCCCTCGGAGCCGCCTGGCCTCGACGGAATATGAGCCCCTGAAGGACCCGCCCCAGGATCATCCCGCCTGTCACCTCTATCTGGTGGTGGTGGAGCACATAGGGCGTTCGCCCAATCAGGTACCTGCTCCGGAAGGTGTAGGGAAGCTCAACTACATCATCCTCCCACTGTTTGCAGCCCAGGTATGGTCTCCATATGACCATATCAATATTGTCCATCACTTGCCGCTAGTGCTCCAACCTGCCAATTTGTGGCTGTGATGTGATCATGTCATACAAATGAACAAAGCTGCGTCCATGACCCCTGCCCCTGAAGTGTATCGGTCAGGTAACCGACAGATGCTCATAGACCCATACTTGCAACAATGTCACTCTGCAGCCCAATCCTACTGATCCATGATACACGAACTAATGTAGCTCGTAATATAAATGGGCTAGCACACACGGTCCCTAGGCATATCTGGTGTGCCGCATCACTAGTGTCTCCAGTGCTCCTCCCCAACCCACAACCAACCCCTGTGTCGCTCTATCTGGACACAGGAACCCACTAATAGCTCCTCCTATCACCACTAGCAATGCTAACCCTGTGGCTGTCATGGTGTCCCATGCCACATGTCCTACCCTCATCTCCAGTTCTGGGTCTTGGAACACCCGTCTCAGGGCCTCCCTGTCTCCATCTTGATCATACGGAATCAGGTCCCCGTCGATCGGTACCCGCAGTATCCTATACACATCCTCCAGGGTGACTATCATCTCACCCATCGGCAAATGGAACATGCACGTCTCAGAGTGCCATCTCTCAGCTAATGCAGTCAGCAAACCCATGTTCGCCCGAAACTCGGGCACATATAGCACATGTCGCAATCCCATCTCCTCGATCATAGCTCGGTCCTCGGCTGTCAACTCAGGTTGCAACCTCTGAGTAGATGGGAATCTCTCCCGTGACTCTAGCATCGGCAAATACTCCTGCAGTCAAGCAAATCACTCATGTCAGTCATAGTGGCATTCCCTATTTATCACAAAATGCTACTTTTTTAGCTAAATGCATCTGGCTATCTACCCTAGTGACACTCACTGTTCATCACAAAGTGTTGCTATTTATCCTAGTGGTACTCCCTGTTCATCACAAAGTACTACGTGTGTGACACTCACTGTTCATCACAAAGTGTTACTCACATTTGCACTCCCTGTTCATCACAAAGTGCTGCTCATACTCTAGTAGTCCCTGTTCATCACAAAGTACTCGATTTTGGTACTCACTGTTCATCACAAAGTGCCTTGATCTATCCTAGTCTTCCTAGCGGACCTGCTTGAGTGTATCCTCTTAGCAGCCTATCCAATCGACAACGTATGTTCATCACAGAACTGTCGATTTAACCTAGAAGACAAAAAATTGCATTTTTTGACACAAATGCGCTTATCTGACATAAACGCGCTTTCAGACTGCACAGACGTGCTTGAAAAACATAGACGCGCTTGATTGACACAGACGTGCCTATGCTCTGCACAGACGTGCCTGGGTGACACAGACGTGCCTTCTTGGCACAAACACGCCTGAACATCACAGACGCGACTGCATTTGATGCAGACGCGGGTTTAAACGTAGACGGGCCTGGCACAAACACAGTCATGCCTCACGAGCACAAACGCACCTGGCACCAACACAGACACACTTGAACATTTTTTGACACTTTTTGGACCCTAGTCTAAGCACATTTATGACTCTATCTAGCATGCATTAATGACAAAATTAAATGCGTCAAAGTACGAGGAGGTTTGGTGGTACTTACCGGCTCTCCTGCCTCTGCTGGCCTCTGAAATCGACGAACGCGGTCGAATCTGTGAACAAAAGCCATCGCTGCTGACTACTGCTGTTCTATTTTCACTTTGCAATCTACTCTTGTGGATGTGTAGATGACAATGAGGATGTATTTTCCCCCCGTGGTCTATCTTATAGCCTACCCTAGCCCTCGCCTTTGTTTCCCGAGTCAGTCTTCTTTATCCCGTGACTTTGTCACTTTATCCGGTCAATCCATTCTGTCCCATCTTTCTTATCAAGAGATTGTCTGCAATCTTTTTAGACATTTTCATCCAATCTCTCGAGGGGGCATATCATTCCCATCTTGGGGCAACTCTGTATCAGTTCATATTATCTTCTTTGAAACAACGTGACAAGCCACATTGTCTCAAAGAGGGGCAAAATGTAGACACCCAAAATTGTCCAGTCTAATTAAATAAATATTTTATTTATTTAATTATCTAAGCTTAATTCTTCTATTAATTAAATAAATCTTTATTTATTTAATTAATTCATTTATCCTCTTCTAGCCTTATTTCTCGTTTAAATAAATACATTTATTTATTTAAATTATCCTTTTCCTAAATTAAATAAATATTTTATTTATTTAATTATCCCACTTCTTCTATTAATTAAATAAATCTTTATTTATTTAATTAATTCATTAGCCTTTTCTACCCATGACACATGTCATTCATCTCTTAAATCATACACTACCTACCCCTTTCATTATTTTTATTATTTCTTTTACCTACCCTCTAATCATAGCCGACCTCCTTTTACAGCTCTCAATATTATCCCTCCATTTCATATAGTGTCTTCTATATAAGGAGATGCTTCCTTCATTATCAAACCCTAATCATTCATTCTAATGAAAGATCTTAAGGACTTGACTACACTACGATCCTACTTGCAACCACATTCCGTTCTTTGTTGAGCTCTTGTGCATATAAAAATCTGAGAGCAAATATATCAAGCAAGATCAATGGAGATAGGAAGAATGGAGATTCAAACCCTATTGGACATGTGATGGTATAATCTTTGTGATTTCTTTTGATTTGCATTGTCTTAGGTAATCTTCATATGTTATGGTGGATCTTTGTTGTTGTTAGGCTAGGGTTTTGTGGTTGAATTCATTTAGCCTTTCAATATTGTTATTATTGTTATCCATTTTCACCATACACATGAAGCACGTAATCTCATTTAATATTTTTGAGTGTTTGTTTTGGTTATGGTTTCTTTCCTCCATTATGTTCACTTTGAACATTCTTTTTTTTTCTCATTTTTCTTGTGACTTCTGTGGTGCAAAGATCCTTTGCATTAAGGCCGAGGCCATCTTTTTCGGGTATGTATTTTAATTCTTTCCTTTCGTGCTTTTCATGGACTTTCTTTTGTCTTTTGGTTTAGTCCCTTTCTTTTATTTGTTGCAGTGGAGGTCGAGATGATAGTCCCAACATACACCTAAATTTTTTTGGGTGTATTTTGTGATTCCTATCCCACCATCCACATTTCTTCCTTAGTCGAAGCCCTAAGCTCTGATGTGTGTCAAGTTCTCACCCAACTCACATCGTTGTTCTATTATGTGTCCTTCCCATGGTGGATGGTAGGGTTGTGACCCCACCATACACCAGAGAATTTCTCCATAGTGCATGTTGGGGCCATGGTCTCATCACACACCATTTTATTACTTGTGCTACCCTATGGTGTTAGTCGGGTTTGTACCCCCAACTCCCACCATATTATTTTCTTTCTCCTATGCATGTCGGGGATAAAAAATCGACTAGCACCAAAGACTTGTTTCTTTGCGATGAACACGTAGATGCATATTAGAAATATAACTCCAATATTCACCTATATGTTTTGATCTTTACCAAGTACATATGAGAGTTATAAACCTGATATGCACCCCCCTTTGAATGTATGATTTTCCCTTAAGTGTAAATCGGACTTATAAGTCTAGTATGCACTTCTTAGCTTTTCTCACTAGTTTTAGGTACTAATTGGACTTATAAGCCCTCGATTTTTACTTAATGCACGCACTTGCGAATTGAGAATATAAACTCAATTTGTGGTCAATTAGATACTTCAATTCTACCAAATGAGATTTTTGAAATCTATGTAAGGAGACTAATTGGCTCAAATACAATGATGACCTTTTTCAAAGTTGTAGTGTAATTATATTCAAATGATGGATCCATCTTCAAGAAAGAGAGAAATGATGTTCAAAAAGCAAGAGCTTCATCAAGTCTTTCCCCCTTCATTTGTATCATCCAACATTGACAACATAGGAGATACAAAAATAGGGCATGTTGATCTTGATTAATTTTTCAAAAGAGTTAAAGAGCGACCAGTATCCTATAAATTTGAGCCTACCACCAATAGTGGAATTCATCTAGTTGTAGCCTTTCTTATGTCAGTGCAAAACCTTGAGTTTGTGGTAGCCTTAACTAACTGATTTGATCCAATGAGTAGGTTGGGAAAGGATGTGGGGATGTGGAGAGAGATAAGATTCTCATCAGGCTTGAAGATGATTTATCTAACACTATTTTCAAGTGTTCGCCTATATATCAGTAAACATTGATATGCAGTCAACGGTGACCTACTATGATAACAACTTAGATAAATGCAGAAGGAATATCAATGAGAATTGGATAAAGACCCCAAGGCCCACAATTGCAAGGTGGCCTGAAACTATTCCCCGAAGTGACTTCATTGAGGAGGTCAATGATCTGATTTCTCTTCTTAGTAGAGTGAAGGGGATCCCAATTTCTAACACTTATCACAAGTAGATCTATCAATGCATTCACATTATTAGGAAAAATAACTAGAAAATATACTAGGGTAAGCAGATTGTTGACACATTGTGCAAACAATTAACCAAAGTACCCACCACAGTGAAGTTATACATGACTTCATATCTTGTATATTTAGCTGCCTCAAAGAGGCATTTTCCAGTTTATCTACCATAGGAGATGGGATTCAGATTCTTGTTTATCAATATTTCACACTATTAACTCTCAAGGAGAGTTTGCATCATTTCAGGAGAGTTAATGATGCTTTCTTTGCCCAGTATATGTGAATGTCTGATAAAGAACTTCAGAGAAGAGAGTATCAGATGAGGCCTAGAATGTAGTAAATCAATATAGTTTTATCTTCTTACAATTCCCTGCATTCACATATCTCAGGACTAGATATTTTGACGTTGAACCTTTCATGCTCCCTTGATATCCATCAAACAATATCATTCTCATGTAGTAGGCTCGCCAAATGATAGCAGTACATGAGCACCAATCTAGGGTTCACAAGATTGGTCTTAAGTTCTCCATCATCATTGGGATATATTATATCAAGTCCATCTAGAAGGCTCGATCCATGGAGGATGAAATAGGGAGAGCAATAATGAAATTCTTCAAGGCCAGGAATCATTTTGACTACAGGGGTATGAAGAATAAGATCAAGAAAATTTATACTCATGGTCATCAAATTGAAGATGTTGATTGATTGTATAATTGAAGAGGATATTAGGAGGCTTGACTACTATTGTCTGATAGTAGAAAAAATTGAGAACCTAAATCTTGTAGGTGTCCCTGAAGATTTTTAAAATGATGGTGATATTTTGATCCTAGCTATGAGAAGAATAAAGTTGTTGATTCTCCTTTGCCCTTGATTTAATGGTGTCAAAATTAAAATACCTCAATAAGGGTAAGGTTCTAAAATATCCTTGTGAATACCAATGTTTGGTTAGCCCTACAAGGTATTCAATTGAAGCCTTTCTAGATTGGATCCAAAGACGACACCGCAAGGCCTGTGGGGAAGACTACAGAATTGAGAACAAAAAATATATAGGACATCACAACTCCTAAGGCACCAAAGTTCAAATTCATAGTGGGTAAAGGTAAGAGTCAATGGGATTCATGCACCCAAGAGACCCAAGTTGCTAATTGAGCTAATGAAGAATATGATGAGGGTAAACAAGAAGAAGAAGAGATGGAAAAGGAGCTAGAAGAAGAAGAAGATTTTGACAAGGAGGGATCAACAGAAATCCCAAGTACTTCTCAGTCTCAAGAGACACAAAAAGGTGTTCCTACTCCATCACAAGATGCTATAGGTAAAAATCTAGTTTTAGTTTTCGACACTGACCCTTTTGGTTCCACTATCTCATATTCATCTCTTAATCCTGTGATCCATGTCATTCCTTCCACAACTACTAGTGATTCTTCTCTTGACACAACCCATGACAACATCGAAAGTGTATTTCTCCTAAATTTTTCTAAGGTAACTTCTTCCATGTTGGAAGATTTTGATAAGTTTATTTCAAAAACTCATCTTCCTCCTAGATTTTCTATTACCCAAAATCCACCTACCATTGTTACCTTCACTGCACCCATTGTTACTACTAGTATTCAATCTCAAGAATTGGCATCATAAGTGCTAACTGCTAGACTAGATGATGATGCATCGTTTCCACCTTGGCTAGTATCTAACACTCCCAAGAGGAAAAATCAAGCCATCTTTCCAGATGACTTTGACTTTAGTCATTTCATCCCTATTAAGCCCAAAGGTACAAAGAAGGCCAAAACTTTATCCAGATTGAAGGTAGGTGAATCAAAGAACAAATATATAAAAATGAAAATTCCTCCTCCAGACACAAATTTTGATAAAGTGCAGCCCATTGACTAGATGTCATCAATAGGATTGACATTGACAAGAAAAAACATGAAGGGGCAGTGGAAGATGATCAAACATCTTCCGAGCATCTTGTGGCAATGTTTAATGATGAAAAGGTCAAGAAAGATAAATTGAAGAAACAAGTGGATCAACTTACCAATGTTCTAATTAAGATAACCAAGTCATCAGAGGTAGTTGATTTAGTCACCTCATTAGTGGATGAACAGATCATTAAACAAGCTAAAAAAATCAATTCACATGGGAGAAAAATTGTTGAGTGGATGGATAGGTTGTTGAGTCAAGGGACACATCTGATAATTTCTGCAGTTGCTTTGATAAACTACATAGGAGATGTAAAGACAGATAGATAAAACTTTGGATCTATTCTTAAATAAACTGGAGACATATGAGAAGAAATTTGACTCTTGGTCGAAGTTAGAAGATGATGCAAAGAATCCACACACTTAACCACATTAGGGAGATTTATTTCTCCCAACTTACCTATTCAATAGGTTATTACTCATCCATAACTCCATAAGTCCCTTCACAAGGCTCCTAATCCACTCACAAGGCCACAATAGCCCAAAACACACCCAAGCTTCTCAATCTCTTATCCAACCACTCACACACATTCCTCCATGTATACTCAACTATATTGAACCCCAAAACATGTTCCATAACATTTCAACACCATTAGTCTCCTTTGTACTCAGACAATCAAGGCTGCCCCAACTAGGACTCCCACTGTCCACTAGTTCCCAGCTTCACAACTTGCCAAAAGTATTCCTCACAAACACACAACTCCCTTGTCAATCCTAAAAGGTTTATCAACATGTTAAATTTGGACTCTCTCTACCCACCCAACCTCCCAAAATGACAAAACAATGTTCATTGAGGACTCACTATTTTTAGGACAGACAACAACATGTTTAGGACAGTCAACAACATGTTTAGGACAATCATATATTAAGTCTTTTTTTCCACTTATAAATGCCTCAAAAGGATTATAGATACTCAATAGGTTCTTACCAATCACTCACCAACTCCAACTACAAAACCAACCAACATTCAAACTCACAAACACAAGTTCTTGTTAAACTGTCAAACTAGGACAACCACTAGCAATTTTAGGACAACCAATAGTTTGTGCATTTGGATTGTTTCCCCAACTTTAAAACCATTTTCCTATGTCTATATAACCCTCACACACTCTACAAAACCATTAATTTACCCCTCAAGGTCCTCCAAGACACTCAAGCCAATCAAAACTTCCACTTTTACACTGTTGTCCTAGACTTAGACACAATTTCAATGAACTTCCTTCAAGTTTGCACATGCCAAATCATGTATTAATCCATGAAACAAAAAGGAAATGAAAATAAATATAATTTCCCTCCATTTCACCAATTTTTGGCCCTTGATCATGTGGAATGGAGGCTATTTACATTTTATAATGTCACTGCAAACCCTAGGGTAGGGTTTTGAGTAGTTTTACAAAAAATGCTATAACTTATGCAAAACAAAACGGATTTAAATGAAACCAATTCAGAATGAGAGGATTCATGCCTCCAACATATCCAATAAGTATTAAATTGAAACAATAATGTTTCTTAATATAAAAAATGCAGATTTCAGACTGTTGGGTCTGGGAAAATACATGAAAGTGTAGAAAATCACAGCTTTATTAATACTTTTCTTCAATACAAAAGAAACCAGCCCAAAAATAAATGTGGGAAGGTAATTTTAAACTCTCCAGGACTATCATCAGTTGTAACCACCTTTACAACTCATTTTAACAAAAAACACATAATTACCATTACAAACTCAAAAGTTGCTTAACAATTTTTTTTTGCAACTTTGACAATTTTTTACTCAAATTGAACATAGACCTAATCTATGACTTCCATGACTCCATAGTGATTAAAATAGGTAAAAATACATTAAAAATACCCTTATACATCATAAAACACCTTATATGACTCATTGACACATATTTTCAACATAATGACAACTTTTGACAATTTTTGACAATCTTGTGAACGTGACCTCATTATAACTCAAAATCATATCTAATGACCTCAAAGAAACTTATTAAATCAAGAATGGTCATGATTTACCTTATTAAATCACATGAACTAAAAAACCTTATGATATTTCATCAATCCTTATTAAGGCATACAGACCTATTAGGTGCTACTGCACCAGAAGATTTCCAATTAGATGTTTTGGTTGACAATGGAGTACTTCCTTCAAGAGATATGTATATTTAGTAAAGGGAGGTACTAGAACATTAAATTAATTTCTTGGTGTAACTTATCAAAGATATGAGAAAATCCTAGAAGGAATGTAATGACAAGGGAAAGGGCATCATTGAGAAGATATCAACCCTTCCTTGCACCTTCCTTGATGAGAATCAAAAGCCTCTTCACGAAGATACCATTATCAAAGAATTTGTTTGCTTGTTGGTGAATAAATTGACAAACAGGTGTTCTCATTATCTTCAATTGACAAGTTAATAGATATCCAAGTTAATCTAGATGATTTAGCTTCCTTTTTGAAAAAGAACAAGAAATGCTACATGAGCCTCAGAGATTCCATCACTCGGGTCAAAGTCATCACAAGCCATACCAAGGGACCTGATGAAGAACATATGAAGGTAACTCTATAAAAAATCAAGGATTTCATGAAGCAAGACCGAAATGGAGTGTTTGGTGACACATTTTTTTTAATATTTTAGAAGTTGTAGGTGCATTTTTGTAATAAGACTTTGACAATTCAAGTTACATTTTGTATCTAAGTTTTTACATCTAGAGTATGCACAAGTTCTAAGTCAAATAGGACTCTTCTTTGATTTAGTCATAGTTTTTCCTAGATTATCTAATGCACCTCACCTATATATATGAGGTTGCTTATTGTAATTAGTATCTTTAATCTATATGCAACAAAACTATGCCGAAGTGAAGATAAAAATTAAAATTCTGTGTTCCTGTTTTTATTTTGAAAACTTGATCAAATAAGAAGATACATTTGGTATTTAAACTTTGTTTTGGCTTCATTGTGTTCATGGTAAGAGTTTTCTTATCAAATATTATTTCGATCAAGTAAAAGAATTGTGGAAAGATATTGTTAAAGAGTAGAAATAAGTATTGATTTGTGAACTTTGTGTCAAATTTCAGCTCTTGTTAATAGAATTAGGAATAGATTAAAGTAATATCATTTTGAAGACTTTGAGCTTCATACTGGTATTTTTAAGATAAAAGTTAGCTAGATTATATTAAGGTAGAGTTTCGAAGACTTTGTGATTTGTTTTGTCATCTTGGTAAAGACATTGTAATTTCAAGACTTTGACCTTTATTTTATTATTTTCAAGAAAAGATTAACAAAAAGTTATAATAAGAGATCAAGATAAAGACTTTGTGCTTTACTTTGGTTATCTTAGTTAATACCATGGGTTACAAAAGAAGTTATTTGAAGAAAGGTTGATAGGATAATAGTGATTTGCAAGACTTTGAGCTCAAGAACTTGTTCTCTCATCTCATAGAAGCAACAAAGGACTTTGAGCCTTTATGGAAGCTTTGCTTCTTTATTTTATATTATTCATTCACATGCTTTAATTTTTTTATTTGTAAATTTGAAATTGTAAAAATAATTACTACTCCGCATTGTAAATTCTTTCTTGAAAAAAGAGGAGAGAATAACATCTATTCTAAAGAGATAATAAGATGATGTACTGCTCATGTTTAGATTAGAAATCATAGAATGAATTGTATTCTAAATTAAGAGAGTAGTAAACAAAAGGGGGATCATTCCCTTATAAATTGGGAGAGATTTATTCTCGCATACTGTGGTTGAAATCACAATTTAATAAACCTTATCAGTTTGCAAAATTTTCACCCAGTGGTTTTTGGCAACTCTGTTGGGGACCACACGAAATCAAATACTTGCATTTTGATTGCAGCAGTCTAGTGATCTTGTTATTGGTATTATATTTCAGCTATTCTTCTTGTACTAAGTTTCAAAGTCATTAATCTGGATGATCTAAGCTATACGTGTGGTAGATGAGATCAAGGTGTTATTGATCCCATTTTTGAGTTACTAAAAAAAGAACAACTTTGATTATTTTCCTTCCAAATCAGTTTCTCCTTTGCAGCGTACAAGAATTTATCCTCCTACAAGTGAAAGATCACCTATTCCTACTGAAGCATCTGGTGCTTCAAGATCTTTGGTAATTCCACAAGTTTATGGGTTTGTGTTACCTCCATATCAACCTCAACAACTAGTAACAATGACTGCTCAAGGACCTAGGGGGAAGAATTTTGGCCCTCTTAATTTGAGTCCACCTCTTCATCTTCTTTCGCAAGGTTCACATAAGAATAATCCCAAGTTCTTTGGGGATGGTAAACAACATCCAAATGAGCATATTGCAGCATTTCACATTGCATGTGAAATTCTTGGTATTGAGTTTGAAGATGTAGCAATGCATCTCTTTATTGAAACATTGCAAGGTGTAGAAGTGGATTAGTTTTATCATTTGGCACCTTAGACCATCACTACTTGGGATGTTCTCAAAAATTAGTTTGAGGCACACTTCAAGCCAATTGAAGATGCACATGCCTACCTGACTCAATTAACTTCTATGAGAAAAGAACCACATGAGCACGTGAGGGATTTTGTGGCTAACTTCAATAAGTTGAAGAATAGAATTCCTACAACTTCTCAACCAACTGAAGAAAATCTCAAGTGTTTCTTTGTTAATTCTCAGTTACTCGAGGTTAGCTTCTTATTAAGGAAACCTCCTACAAAATTGGCCACAACAAAATCTCGGGCTATTGAAATTGAGGATTAATTGATTCTTGCTGGAAAGTTCAAGAAGAATCCGAATAAGGCTAAAGTAAGTTTTTCTATTCCTAAGACTTCTAATTCTCCTTCTTCAAGTACCACCAATCCTATGTTGCAGAGGCTTGCAAATGAAGTGTTTGATTTGAAGAAGCGAATTTCATAGACATATTACCCTACTCCATATAAGATGTTCCAAGGAGAACCTACCCCAATAGTGCCAAAAATTATGTTGCAAAGAACCAGGCTAAATTGCCTCCTCCTCTTGAGAGGTTGGCCTTTGAAGCTACACCTTCTAATTCAGTAATGGGTTATTATGAAGTGGAGAAAGGTGATTTCTTATCTTCTAAGAAATATTTTTCAGCCTTTTTGCAAGACCATGGAGAAGAAGATGTTGGCGGCTCTAGAGTTGGTTATATGCATTTTGAAGAAACCCCCAAGGTAATGAATTCTAATATAAATGTGGTTCTTGCTTATTCTTGAAGTCACCCTAATCACGCCATAGATGATGAGGCAAAGAAGAGGGAATCTCCTCAGTTGCCTATATCCATTGCAAAGGGAGGAGTTCCTCTCCCGGTATTACCCAAAAGCTCATTGAGTGATGACCTGGTAAGTACTTCTACTCAACCTCAAGTTGTTCCAAATGTAGCAAGACCCAGTGCCACTAATTCTAAATCTCAAGAAATTCCATCATCTACTATGCTTAGTGCATACCAACCCTTCGACATAATTGACCATCCAAAAAGACTAAGTTTGAATGTCTAAAGTTGAGTATCTACAGTCAAATCTTAATCAATTTGATAGGTTGGTGAAGTTTGTAAAAGATAAAGATCCACATCCTACTGTGAGTCCTTCTCAAGATAATCTCGTTTCGTTTGAACCTAGAAATCTTCCCAATAACCCTGTCACCATTCCTTCATCTGTTCTAGGGAAAATAGATCCTTTCTATATATCCTTGTTAATTAATGGTTTTAAGTTAAGTAATTATGTTATTGACTCTAGAGCCTCAGATAATGTCGTGCCCCTCAAGTTTACTAATGCACTAGTTTTGACTCTAACCAAGACTTTTGGTCCCTTTTATTCCATGGAAAACAAACAAGTGCCCCTAGTCGGGCATATTAAGGATGCACAATTTGCGTTTGCATCTTTCCCTGATAAGAAAATAAAGATGACTGTCTTAGGAGAAGATGTTCCCACTTCTTATGGAATGTTGCTAGGATGTAATTTTTGTAAAGATGTAGGAGGTGAGCTACATATGGATATGACTCAAGCTAAAATTCTAGTTAAGCGAGTCATGTAAAAGCTCTTCCCTAAAAGAGACCAAATACATAGTGGTCAAATCAGATGATCCTCATGCACAAATTCTATTTGAATTAGCAGGTATGAGAAACTCTTATTTACACATTGATGAAATTTTAGAATTTGCTGAAGATTGGGTAGAAGTTTCCGAATCAAAGACATCTTAATATTCCAGTAACAATGATAGTGAAGGGTCTATTTCTTCACACATATCAGATTTAGATAGGTTTGTTGATGCATGTGAAGATCAAGATTCACTTGCAGGTTCTACTAAGTCCTTTATCATGGTTGATAAAGGTGTAAGTTCTTCAGGTGAAGCTAAAGTTTCTTCTCCATATGATGAATATGTGCCTATGATTCATATAGATAATATTTCCAATGACATCCGGACCTTGGAGTTTGATGGTAGCTATGCCTCAGTCGGTTCTGGTGCAAGTGCAATTATTTGATGAAAGGTTAATAGGATAGTAGTGATTTGTGAGACTTTGAGCTCAATCACTGTTCTCTTGTCTTGGAGAAGTAAGGAAGACTTTGAACCTCTATAGAAACTTTCTTTCTTTATGCATACATCACTTGACCTTTTGATCCTAGTCCTTGATTGGGTAGGACCGGGGCATGATGCCCTAGTCCTCAAGGGACTAGAGCGCCTGATACCCCGGTCCTCCCAAAAAGGACCCAATTTTGGGCCCTCTAACAGTTATAAAATGTTAGTGGGAAATCCAAATTTGTGTTGGCTCATGTCAAAAAATTAATTTATTTTTGACAAGAAAGTATAAAAGGAGGCCTACCCTTCTCATTTTAACATCCACAACCATGAAATTCAATCTGACATCATGAAATCAATCTTTCCTCAAGCATTGGAGTAGAGATAAGGACAAGATTCAAGCATTGGAGTTGACATTATGTTCTATGTTGTTGAAGATTTCATAAAACCGTAATTCCATGTGGAGACAAACAAAATTTTACAAGGAGGTATATCATTTTTGTTTCAAATATTGTTCAACGACTCCCTCAAAAGGAGAACACTTCCATTAGTGCAATTCAATTACATTTCATTTCTATTTCATGGTAATTCCAAAATAGAGGTTTGACCAAAGGCAAACCCCTATGCTCAATCTATTTCCCTTCCCGAGTGTGTGCAAGAGTAGGTATGGAGCTGTGATCTTCAGAATCAATATTATTTACAGAGACGAAGAGATCCCTCATTAGAGTGCAAAAAGTTTAGAGGACCGGGGAAACCATCATGTCGGTCTCCAAAAATCAGGAGCTCCTTTTGAGACTAGATCTGAATCCATTTACATTGCTCAGATCTAGGTTCATAGATCGATCCAACGACTGTAGCTCACTATTTACATATTTTTAGTTCAATTTCCAACACTTTTACCCTAATTTCAGCAAATTCAACAATCCAATTCAACTCAAGGGAAATAAGAGGTACCTAACACCCCATGAATTAGATTAGTATCTAGATCTATCAAACTTATATCTATCTGTTACCTACAAAATTTAAATTTTGTCATCAAGTCACCATTATTTTCAAAGATCTCTATATTTCCATTTAGCAACCTGTCTCAGTCACATTTTTTTTATTTTTTCCCAACTTAGTCACCAGTTTCTCGCATTTCCTAACTCAGTTGTGGAGTTCTTGAGTTTCATAAGTCCCTGACCACCTGACATGGTTCTGATAGTGCACGAAGGACAGCATTTCCCAACAGGAACTCAAAGGAGATCGGGCTTCTGGCTGACTTTCAAACTAGTTCGAAGGTTGTGAACTTGCCCAATTCCCTAATATGCTTGGCTCTGTCGTAGGATTTAATATATCATGAAGTGCTCAATAGAAAGTAATATGATCGTCTTAGGAGTTGATGTATTTCCAAAGGATGTGACCAAAGGTTGATGTAGCAAACTTATTGAGATTGCAACACGAGTGTTGGTAGAGAAGTCATAATTAATCACTGCCAAAAATTCCATGAACCTATCTAGTCGGTAAAGGTAGTGGCCCCTGTCATTACCAACTTTGGTCATCTCTCTGCCAAGCAATGCATGATCCCTAAGGAGAAAATCAAAGAAGATCTGTGAGGTACCATCATTAATGGAAAATTAAGCAATTAGAGACACGTAAAGGTGGCAACATGTGTTGCAACACTTGACATTGTCATTCTAATAGTGCCAATTTAACGTACCACCTTTTGAAACTAACTAAAGGAGCATATGTTGTCATGAGTTGTCCATGTTAGAATGGTTTTGCCTCATGATGGTGAACTACCATTTCATAACCCAGACTTGAATTGGCTAGAAATCGAATAGGAAAATATCATCTGACAGTTGCAGTCTTTTGCATAGAAAAGGCACACCTACTTTAGTGAATATAGAAAGACTATCACTCTGTTAGAGAAAATTGCGGAGCAGGCTAAGAACCATGAACGACATCTACAAGTAGAAATTGTTGCAGAGAGGATTCCTGGTAATTTTTTTTTAAGGATGGTGCTCAAAGGTAAAGGTCCTATGATCTAGCCTGATGTTGAACACCTACAAGATGATATTCTCGTTGATCTAAGTGACCTTGCTTGAGCACTCATGAAGGATGAAGACTAATTTACAATGGTCCTCTCGGTGTTGATTGAAGAGGAGATGATAGATGAGAGGATTGACAACCAGATTGTATGCCAGAACCCAGTGCCTGATGAAGAAGGAGCATGAATTTAATAGTTCAAGAGTTTAGTGCTAATAAGGTTTATCCGATAATTTTTTTTTCTTTAAAATCATATTTAAAATGATCATTTTTAAGACCGTTACTTTAAAGGAATCATTTCTTGAAAATGGAAAGGGCCTTTAGTTATAAATAAATAGAAGTTAGATTAGAATAGGGGGAGGAAAGTATTGGAAAAGTACTGTTACATTTTGAGCGGTTAGCCATCTTTTGAAGAACTTTATATTCTGGACATCTTTAAATGAATTAATATATTAGAACTTTGTGTTTTGTATATTCTTTTTTGTTGGAAGTAAGCTTTGAATTACTGCTATTGCATTTGGTATTTGTATACTTGTTATGGTTAACTGTGAATGATGTAGAAATTTTGAGTTTCGCATATTCACTGTTCAATTATTTATATTGCATTTCCTTATTTTCCGTGTGGTTGACTATGTTGTGAGCAAACTGTGTGTTGTTTGCATTTCCCCTCGATAGTCTAAATTTGGATTTTATCTTTCTACATACGAGCAAGTGTTGTATCTTTTTCCTTTCCTTCTTTCTAGTTAAAATCACACGTCAAAAACTTAGGAATAGATCTTGTGAGGGAGATGTACCTCTAAAATTCAGAGGAATATTGTCAACTTAATTGGCGATCTCTCCAACTATTAGTTTCTCGTTTGTCTTTCATGCTAGGCACATCGAGTCATTCTGTAATCATTTTTAGAAAGAAAAATCTATTAACCAATAGAATTTTGGCGATTCTACTTGGGATCGAAAGGACCTGTACCTTCCTTGGTTTGAATATTTAATGGTGCCATCCTAGAGAAGAAGGCTAGCGACTCGGTTTCTTTGAAGATCTCCGAAGAATGATTCGAGGCCAGGTCCAACCCAGAAAAAAATTTAGAAAGAGACCTACTACTGAAGAAATAAATGTTGAAGAGGATAAAATACTTCAATATATGTGGAATGCTTTTAAAGAAATTATTTGTGAGGCTAAAAAGAATAAGTTGAATCTGACCGAAGATTATGAATATGCATTGTTGCTGAAAAATGTGCATAAGAGATATCGTCAACTGAGAAAAATTGAACAAGAAACTTATCAGGCTGCACCAGAAATATTAAAATAGTCAATATCTTACAATTTCTCAGTTCTTAAGGAACAAGATTTTGGGCCAACATTGGTGGAGCCCTCAATACCTTGGGGTCACAATCAACAACAAAGAAGAAATGTGTATCAAACTAAAAGTGAAGAACTAGAATCTTTTTCAACATGCATACAGGCCAAACTAAGGGAGAAATCATTCAGTTCCACTGGAGAAAAAACACCACCAGATGAATATAAGAAAGTCTTCATCCCAAACTGGTTCTTGAACGGCTCTAATGATGAATTTTGATGTGGCATTGTGGGTGAACATGGTCATATTACAGAAGTTGATTTGAATACATCCACTTGCAACACTAGTGACAAAAAAGAAGATATGAATGTGTCTCTTGATAAATAACCAAATGAGAAGAGCTTATAAGAAGAGGAGATGCATGCACAAAATAATGGTCAAGTCAAATCTAGTGAAAGTATGAAAATTTTGCATTTTCATCTTGCATGTATTGTAAATGAAGATTTTCTTTGTGAAAAGGAAGATGAAATTATTTCTGTTAAATTTGACCCCGTGCTTTTGGAATGTAATGCTCAAAAGTCACAGTTAGCAACATGCATAAGTTTTGTCGATACATTGTAGGAAAAATCTTTAATTTCTAATGGTCACTTTGTGTGTTCAAATCAAGACACGATTAATAATGCATGTGAAGAAAATATTATAGCGGCAACATAAATGGAGGAACAATCACAAGAACTTGAAAATAAAATTAGTTGGGGTGGATTTAATATATTATACGTGCCAACAGGGTACTGTGAAAATTCAAAGGTGAGAGATAATCCTCTTTTTGAGTTGTATGATTCCCAATCAGTTGATGAAGATTTGTTCTCTTTTCATCATGAGGATGGAATGGAAAGATATTTTCTTCAGGTTGGTTTTGAAAATAATGATGATCATATAGAAGCTAAATTTTATTTTTCAAACTATTGTAGACAATCGCAAAGCAGTCATGTTTATAATGTTGACATTTCAAAACAATTCTCGAAGGCTTATGTTGATGATTGTGTGTTTATGAAAGAAACTGTTAGTGATTTTTCAACTCATAAAAATGAAGATGTTAAAATGATGCTCAAAGAAGACAATCTTTATGAATTGGTAGTTAGACAAAATGATTAAATTTCTTCAGTGAATTATGACTTGGTGTTCAATAATACTGTTAGAAATGATCTGGACCAAACAAAAGCTGATATGGACCAAGGTATGTAGTCTGGTTTCTTTCTGGGAGGTGGTTCTCACTTATCTGAAATAAATTATGGAGGTATTGTTGATCACTCTCAAAAGGCTATAGAAGGGTACAATGAAACATGGCTCTTTGGTTGCATGATAGTACACAAGGGTTTCTTACACCTAGTGAGTCTCTATTGGACCTTCATGTTATCTCTGAGTCTACAGGTATTGCATGAGCATATATCTCTTTTATGTAGCAAGTCCTATTTTTCCCAACCGATCAATGGCTTTGTATAATCAATTTTGAGCATATTATGAGGTAGGGTCTTATGGCCATGTATATATTTAGGTTATTTTGGTTTGTGGTTAGTTTAGTTTCCCTGTGTCTTGTCTCTTTTTGGGTATGTTCATTTCCCTGTTTATGCCCAGTCGTCCCTCCACCCGTCTGCATAGCACCACCCTTCCCTTTCGCTATTCTTCTTGACTTTGTAGCCCGATTGATAAGGCACTGGTCTTACTCGAGATTATGGGGTTCTCTGCATCTTGTTATTCCTTGTCCTCATTCAAAGCCCATGTTACCTGCAAAATTTAAATTTTGTCATCAAGTCATCATTATTTTCAAATATCTCTTTATTCGCCTTAGCAACACAAGTCTCAGTCACAGTTTTTGAGTTTTTCCCAACTTAGTCATCAGTTTCTCATGTTTCCTAACTCAACCTCGGATTTCTTGAGTTTCATAAGTCCCCAACCACCCGACATGGTTCTGAGAGAGCGTGAAGGACAATGTTTCCCAGCGGGAACTCAAAGGAGATCGGGATTCTAGCTGACTTTCAAACCGGTTTGAAGTTTGTTAACTTGCCTAATTCCCCGATACCCTTGGCTCTGTCACAGGATTTGGTATATCATGAAGTCCTCAATAGAAAGTCATATGATCATCTTAGGAGTTAAATTATTTCCCAAGGATGTGACCAAAGGCTGATGCAACAGACTTATTGAGATTGCAACACGAGTGTTGGTAGAGAAGTCATAATTAATCACCGCCAAAAATTCCATGAACTTATCTAGTCAGTAAAGGTAGTGGCCCCTTCCATTACCAACTTTGGTCATCTCTCCACCATGCAATGCACGATCCCCAAGGAGCAAATCAAAGAAGATCTGTGAGGTACCATCATTAATGGAAAATTAAGCAATTAGGGACACGTAAAGGTTGTGACATGTGTTGCAACACTTGACATTGTAAATTTAACGCACCACCTTTTGAAACTATCTAAAGGAGCGTATGTTGTCATGAGTTGTCCCTATCAAAATGGTTTTGCCTCATGACGGTGAACTGCCATTTCGTAACCTAGACTTGAATTGGCCAAAAATCGAACAGGAAAATATCATCCGACAGTTGTGATCTTTTGCATAGAAAAGGCACACCAACTTTAGTGAATATAGAAAGAATATCACTTTGTTAGAGAAAATCGTAGAGCAGTCTGAGAACCACGAACAATGTCTACAAGAAGAACTTGCTACAAAGAGGATTCCTGGTAATTAGTTTTCTAAGGATGGTTCTCAAAGGTAAAGGTCGTATGATCCAGCTTGATGTTGAACACCTGCAAGATGATATTCTCCTTGATCTGAATGACCTTGCTCAAGCACTCATGAGGGATGAAGATAATTTTATAGCAGTCCTTTGGGTGTTGATTGAAGAGGAGATGATAGCTAAGAGTATAGACAACCATATTGCAAGTCAGAACCTAGTGCTCGATGAAGAAGGAGCATGAATTTAATAGTTCAAGAGTTTAGTGCTAATAGGGTTTATTCGATAATTTTTGTTTTCTTTAAAATCATGTTTAAAACGATCATTTTCAAGACCGTTATTTTAAAGGAACCGTTTCTTGAAAACAAAAAGGGTCTTTAGTTATAAATAAATAGAAGATAGATTAGAATAGGGGGAAGGAAAATATTGGAAAAGTACTATTACATTTTGAACAGTTAGCCATCTTTTGAAGAACTTTATATTCTGGACATCTTTAAATGAATTAATATATCAGAACTTTGTGTTTGCTATATTCTTTCTTGTTGGAAGTAAGTTTTGAATTACTGGCATCTCATTTGGTATTTGTATACTTGTTATGGGTAACTGTGAATGATGTAGAAATTTTGAGTTCCGCATATTCACTGTTCAATGATTTATATTGCATTTCCTTATTTTTTGTGCGGTTGACTGTGCTGTGAGCAAACTGTGTGTTGTTTACATTCCTGCTCGATAGTTTGAATCTAGATTTTATCTTTCTACATACAAGCAAGTGTTGTATCTTTTTCCTTTCTTTCTTTCTAGTTAAAAGCACACCGTAAAAACTTAGGAATAGATTAGATTGTGAGGGAGATGTACCTCTAAAATTCAGACGAAGATTGCCAACTTAATTGGCAATCTCTCCAATTGTTAGTTTCTCATTTGTCTTTCATGCTGGGCACATTGAGTCATTATATAATCATTTTTAAAAAGACAAATCTATTAACCAACACTATCTAATTCCTATCTTTCCTTAATGTGATGGACCTTAAGTAAAAATTAGCGGGTTTCATATATCTAATGGTGGAAACCCTAATGTGACACCATTACACATAGTGTTCTCGGGTTTTTGTTCCTAACGTTCATTTACGTTGAGACTAGCTTGTGCATGAGTGTAAGCATCATACATGGGTGATGGCTTGAGAATGTGAAGCTACAAAGACGATTGAGGGTGAGTCTTTTATTCCAGTTATTGCATCTTTTTTTATTCATGTTCTAGTATTTGCTACTTCTATTGTCTATGCTCTTGGCTGCACTCCTTTTATTTTGGTTTTGGCTGGACTTGGGAGCTTTCAATGAACCTTGCTCTAAGGGAGTGCAAGTGTTCATTGTTCCCTCCCTAGAGAAACCTCTTATAACCTCTCTTCCTAACATTCCTCCATTTTCATAGCCCATAGACATGCTTCATATGCAATTTGTGTTTAGTATGGCCCCACCTATTCTCCCATTTCTTCTCCGCATCTTTATACTAGAACTTTCCTTGGGTCCTTCAAATTGTCATGGTTGATGTGAAGATCTCATTTCAACCACCTAAGTGTAAGTTTGAGCAGGACCCCATTCTTGAGTTTCATCACAAGAAGTAGACTCCTTTTGATTCTCTTTCTTCATCTGTTCTAGTTATTGAGGAGGCCTTGCCTTCTTCAGAGTTTTTCATTTCCCCTCTTCCAAAGGTCGATGATGCAACTCCTATTTTGTAGCCTTTAGTTAAGTCACCTCCCTCTTTGGGGAGGTGTATGTTTGACTCTCTAGAGAATATTTTGGCATTGTCAACTATCTTTACGAGATCGTTGACTCTTGTCTCATAGGATTTGTTGGATGAGAATTCCAAGGCACCTCATCCTTGGCTCTTGTTGCAATTGAGACACCTAGCATTGTCGTATGTGTTATCTCTTTGCAATCTCGGTCTCTTTCTCCCTATAATTAAGATTGGCAAGATGATGTTGATTTGCTAGAGGTGGTTAATTAGAGTTGTGCCTTGTCATGTCTTTAGATTAGAGTGTGTTTGTTTGTTTGTGTTCCCCCATACTTGTCCATATATATTTGTGCTTTCTCCTAGAGGACTCGGGACACCCTTGTAGATACTCAAATACAAGGGAGAAAATGTGTCATATGCTTCCTCTATTTGTTTCATTGTTCTTCTTTTTGTTGTGTATTAATTTTTTACATTTGGGGACGATGGTAACCGTTGGTGTCATTTAGACCTTCTTCCATGTTGATCTGAATTTTTGTTTTCTCTTTGTTTTCATGTGCTCATTCTTCATGATCTAAAAACTTTGGGACTATGATGATGATTCATTCACAATTATATGCATAGATTCTACTAATATGAATGTTATTGACACCAAATAATTAGATCCCCTTGTCTCTTTATGTTCCTATTGATGTTGTGGGTTCTATGTGCTATTTGTTGCAAGGTAGCATTCCATCAATACATCTTGTTATGTTTTCATGAAACAACATCCCTCCTCCTTCAAATAACTTGTGCTCCTCTCAATGTAGCACATATCATTCTAGGAGGGGATATCATTTTCATATTTATATTACAAATATCTTATCTCATGATATTTTTTGAAATGTGTTTGCATCCAGTTGTTGTATCCATCATCTAGCATGGGTGCAATCCACTAGACTTTGTCATTGTGAGTGTCTATGCCTCTTTTTTGTGGCTACCCTACAACACAATTTGTAGCAGTCATATGTCAATTGGAGTGTTGTATGGTCTCTAACATGACACAACTTACTACCCATACATATTGGTGTCATTTGATGTCTGTATAATTTTCTTATATCTATTTTTCCTTTTCATCTAACGTGTTTGTATGTAGCTAACATGTTTATGGTGATACAACTTAGCAATCTTCGTGTGGGATCAACTTAGGTCTCTTCCCTAGGGGCAACTCCACACAGATAGAAGACTCTACTTCAACTTCACATCTTACGTAAAATAATCTCAACTCTCTTCTCTCTACTTTAGTTCAAATTTCCTTATGAACATATATGCTCACTAAAGTGGGAGCAAAATATAATGTCATAAATTTCACCCCATGCAATTTCACATTACGTACGCCTTTTCTTTATTCATAATTAAGATAGTTTATGCATGCTAAACCTTAATTTAATCTAAGTGCACACACCTCGTCACCTTTTAGATCTGATTCCTCAACTATTAGGTCTGAATTGCACTCAAATGCATGCATGCCATGAAGATGTTTGCACACTACACTAGCATCTCGCAAAAATTCACAACTAATTTGGTCGTTGAAAGATTAAAGTTGCTTAATTCAATAGTGTAACACCTTTGAGCATTCATACCAACGTCGAGAACCACTACCTGTCCATAAAACTTACTTTTTGCTTCATTTTTCCTCTCTCCGGCTCTCTCTTCAACTCTCTTGGCTTTCTCAACACAATCTCTAAACTTCTTCAACATTCTCACAACACACCATTGCTTCATTATTGCATTTCTTCCATTCACAACATTCACAACATCCATTATTACATTATTATCACAGTGACATCTTGCAACTCTACGACCATCGTTTGAAAGGCTTGTTGTCGTCTCAAGGACCATTATTCTTCATTCCAACAAGTTCCATTGCTTCTAGTTTTGAGAGCAGTAACTATTTGGGTTTCTCATTTTATCTAATTTCTTGTTATTAGCATATTGTTTATATATGGTTTATGTCTTTTTGTTTATCATCTTGTCGAAATGTTGTCAATGGAGGTGCGAACACCAAAACAAGAGTTTGACTGAGGCAAACCTCTTAACACATCTACCTCAACATTTTCACTTTAGCCTTTTGTGTGTCGGTTTGAGTGGAGAAGATTGTCACCCTTGCTAGAGCCTCGGTCATGTCTCTCTCTATGATATTATTCCATCTCTCCTTTATTATTTGATTTCATTCAGTGCCTTATTTCAATCTTTTATATCTGCTACATATTTTACTTTTTTGATATTCAACCTTCAAAATATTATATAGTTTATTTTGCATCTTTCTATGCTAGTCTTTATGATCTATTTGTATAGGACACTTGTGCACTATGTTGTCATCTTAGACCCATGCATTTGTCTTGGGTAGAGAGCTTATCGAGCTGCCCGAAAGATCTTTATAGTATGTATTTTTGTCTTCTGAAGTCTAAACAGTTTGATTAATTTGTATGGTTGATTAAATGCACATTCTCCCATCAGTGAACAGACTCAAAGGTTATAGTTGCCTAAAAGTTTGTTCCAAGTGGAGAGTTGAGATTCAAATCCTAGAGGGGTTTTATTACCTTTCATAATGATTCATTTTTCACACTCTACAATACCAAGGATTCAAAACCTTGTGAACAATGATAAATCGATTCTACAAATCATCAACATCATCTTTTTAACACTGATTTCTCTCATTTGATTATTACATTTATAATTATACCCATTCTAAATATTTGCACTTATTTAATAAACCTAATCCCACTTATTTAATTGACCCAGATTTAATTAGGTGGTGCATTTATCTTTCATTTATAAAACTAACAAGAATCCACGCCTAGCTTGCAATGTAAGAATGTGTTTATATACCCCAACCATAAAGTAAAGGAAAATTGATCACATTGAATCAACACCAACATTGCAAAGGAAAGATTGTACATTTTTAACCTCCCAAGGAGAAGCGAAAATTCATGAGAAGCTGCCTTACAGATGCAGATCTGATGCAAAACAATCTAATTTATGTTGTCACAATAGCCTCAAGGCCTTATTATTACAACCTGATGCAAATAATAACCCATACATCTAAGGAGAAAAATGGGGGAAATCCTATTTAGGCTTGAAGTTAGATTTTATTTTCTCAACTTCACCACCATCAATATGAAATGCCTTACTCAGCACTGCATCATCAATAGGAGGAGTAGATCCAAACAGAGTAACTGGAATAGACTGAGTTCCAGGCAGCTGGCTGTTAAAAGCAGTAAGTACAGCTGCTTTACCTTTTCCGACATTCCTCTGAAAATGCACCAACGCTTTTGGAAACACAAAAACATCCCCCTTTTTCACAATCTGAGAATATAACATGTTACTTGTGGTTATGAATCCAACCTCCAGAGAGCCCTTCAAAACAAAGATAATTTCAGTTGCACGAGGGTGTGTGTGAGGTGGGTTTACACCTCCTGGAGCGAAGTCTGCTCGGCCCATAGATATTCCCAATGTATTTAGCCCTGCAAATTTGAGTACATTTGCAGCTGTTACATTAGATCCCACTGAATTATTTGTTGATCCTTCCTTGGCCAGCCCTGAGAACTTGAAATCTGAGGCATTTACTTTGCTGGATTCTTTGCATATGAATCCATTCACCTTCACAGTGCCTGTGAAATGAACAATAAACAAATTTAGCTGGTACGAACAAAGAATTTTAGAGTAAACTCCCAAGGATAGAAATGGCATCTAATTATGTTTCACATCAAATTCTATGATCTATAATCAGAAAATAATTTATCTACAGCGTTTCCGGTAAACTTCTATGATTCATATGATCTGAAATATTAGACATTAAAATATCTATACAGCGTTTCCGGTAAACTTCTATGATTCATATGATCTGAAATATTAGACATTAAAATATCTATACAGTTGAATCCAAAAAAAGAAAGCTCAGAAGTTAAAAATGTCATTCTAAGACCCATTATAAGGTTGGGAATGATTATGATTAGACATGTAAAGCTTCATAATTGCACATAAACAGGATAAAGTTGAAGAGACTTTTCACAAAGTTCAGACCAAAAAGAGTGGAATCTTCTTTCTTATTTGCAATTTATTCGGGAGAGCTTTTTTTTAAACTTTTTGGATTTGCTTATGTAATGATGACATACACTGAATAGTTGTTTCTGAGTTAGGTAGAATGATAAGATGACATATCTGGATTGTTCTAAGTTTGATTAGCATTAAGATAATATTTTTGAAAGACTGTGAATGGATAACTCAGGATCTCGATCTAGACCTTAAAAAGAATGATACCAGTAATTATATACACTCTGGATTTTGGATCTTTAAATAATGATTATATACCTTCTGGATTAATGTGTTTAGATATACTGATTCTTATAATGAATAGATTTAGGGTCTAGATGAATTGACAAGATTTGGGTTACTCCACAGCTTAATCACCAGTTTTCACAGTCCAAAGAATGTATGGATAGATCAGTCACCATAGAAGCTATATTGGATCTGCTTCCAAAAACCATGAAAATGATCCTTGTGATTATGATACCCTTTAGATTTAGATTTAGATTTAGATTTAAAGCTATAACGGTTATATCATTACAACAGGATTATTAATTACCCACATAGGTTTAGTGTGATCCTGGAAAACTCAGGATACAGAAACTAGAACATACATTGCATAAGTAAAAAACAAAACAGATCTTCTGAAGAAACAGGGGAAACTCCTACCCAGATTGAGGTATGGCTTGTTGTGCCCTTTCAAAGTGAGACCATTTGGGTGTTCACCAATTAAGAGGATTCTTTTGCAACTAAAGATGACATTCCCAGGTCATTAGGACTGGTTAAATTAGGGCATAAGTTTGCCTCTGCTCTTATAAAGATTTTTACAGAACAAAGTTTAGAAGGCCAACAAGCTCAAATGGTGAAGATGCTTCACTCAAAAAGTGATCACCAGAGGATTCTATTCTCTCTGAATGCAGTAACCTTGTTATGGCCTCAATTGGGGAAGATGCAACACTCAAATAGTGTTCACCAGAGGATAATGTTCCCTCTGAATGCAGTAACCTTGTTATGGCTCAACTGGGGAAGATTCTTCACTCAAATAGTGTTCACCAGAAGGTTCCACTCCCTCTGAATGCAAATAATCATATGACCAGGGTTCTATGACTCTACTACAATGATGAATCACTCAATAAATTTAGAAAGAAATCAAATAGTTTTAAACATACCTGTGGCCATGTCAGCTACACAGAGATCCTGTAAAGGATCTGGGTCTGCAAATACAGTCAGTATCATCAAGGTGAGTGATACCCAGAGAATATTTAGTCCAGCTGTTTCTTTCATTCTTGCCATTCTCTCTTACACAGGAAAAACACCCAGAGAAGTTCCTTGTAGAAGTGTACTATTGGAAGAGGATTTATTAAAGGATGGTGCTTCAAGGTATCGTGGATCCATCCAGTTTGTAAGGGAGATTTTGACTTGGCTGTTCAAAAAAAAATTTGGAGACTGCTTTATTATATTCCAAGACGTGCTTTTTTATATTTAGGTGCTAAAACAATCAAAAGAGTGCTAATATTCCAAACATGTGTTTAATCATATTTAATTTTCCTCTGGAGTTTGTTGTCTGTCATTGCTGAAATCAATGCAATTTACCTTTCTATGTTGACTTGCCCATCGAGTTGGAATTTGAAAGTTTAATAGGTAGTGTCTCTATCCTTATCCAAGGAGTTTGAAAAAGTGGGCTTATGTCTTCATCCTTATCTTCACTCAAGGATGTGTTTGGTAAGAATTAGGGAAGGTAAACGCTGATCAAATAAAGGTTTCCACATTACACAAGGTGTAGAGATGAAGTTATTGCTTTTTTTCCTTTTTAATTAATACGGTGTATATTATTTCAATTATTAAACATAAATAAAATCTATTAAGCGAAAAGAGTAGTATGCGTAAGAGGAGGATTGTAGTCATGAGGTTTACTCTATATATTAGGGGAACAATATTATTATAAATAGGCTCTCAACTATCTACATGTTGTTGAACACAAATATAACTTTAGGCAAGACAACTTGCTAGAATATGGTCATCCAAGAGCACCACACCTAGGAGAAGAAGTTGAAGGTGGCCAAGAGGATTGAGACCATCCATAGGCAACACGATCCACTGAGCCTTGCATTTGAGAGCCTTGAGAATGAGATCCACAATCTCATCTAGTAGATTGACCATGACCATGCCTAAGCCCTTGAGGTGAGAAGGAATAAGGGGTTAAAGCTTTGGTAACCATGTAGGGAGCATTACTTTAGTGGTCAAGAAGCTCATGTAGATGTATGACTTTGGGAGCTTGTACTTGGAAGATCTACATAAGCACAATAGATAAAATCATAACTTTAGCGTATAAAGAAAAGTAATTGTCAACTAAACAACAAAAAAATAGAGCTAAATTTCTATCTTTCCAAATATTGAAAATAATTCCCACCCTAAAAGAATGCCAAATTTTGCCAAATTTGAATAGGAGACAAGGTTAGTCGTCCAACAACACAATATGTCATGTCAAAAGGCTTGAAGAAATCATGTATCCAACTCCAAACATCTTGAACTTTGGAATAGAACTGAAAAATATGTTTGAGAGGGAATTGTCCACAAAAGGGACAATAGGGGTTGAGAACTTCAAAGTGAGTTAGATGAGTAAAGTGGAAGACTGGGGTAATTAATGCACAATGTAAAATGAGTCAATTTAGGCTCAAGAATGGCTACCCAAATAATTTGGAACCATCAATGCCAAGTGCCAAGTGAAGATTGAAGGTGCTAATAATAATTTAATTAGTCCACCATTAGAAGATGAGGCATGAGCCACAAATATCCCTTAGGAGCTCTATAATTGAAAAAGGGACATTTTAGGATACTATTTTCCATCTTTTCACGAAGACTCAAAGGACCTAATCCTATGTTAGAGTAGCCAAGGTCAACTTGCAAGATCAAACCATTTAACAAATAATAATTTGCACAAAAAATAATCATACAAGTATAAAATGTACAAATTCTTATTAGTGGAATGGTTTGATCTTACAAGTTAAAATTGGCTACTCCAACATGGTATATTAGAGCAAGTGTGCAAATCCCATCCGAACTAGTTTCAAATTTATAAGGGCTTTAGATACCTACTTGCATATGGTGCACCTTTGAGCACAATCAACCTCACAAGGCAAAGAGGATTCATTTTTAATAGTATTCTCATCCTTAAAAAAAGGGTGAGAAAGAATCTTAACAAAATTCCCATTGATTATCTAAATAGATGAATTGGAAAGCTAATACCTTTAGCAAACTTCTAAGAGACTATTTAGTCCAAAAGATAGGTGAAGTCCTCAACAACAAGCATGTAAAGTGGAGGAGCTAAAGAAAATCCCTAGTGGGTGGACTAAAAAATCCTAAAAGGTATATATTATTAGCCATTGATGGTGAGATAAGTTGTACCACTAGAATAGAGCATCTTGTTGAAATGTGGCGACTGATCAACAAAGTACTATACACTCAGTTTTTTGCCTTTCTTTGTTGATGAAAACCGACATTGTAATAAAACCCTAAAAAGGCCGACTTTGTTTGTTGCCCTAAAAACGCATGTTATAAGCGGCTGGGATGCTTAAGGCATTGTAATGTTGATGTACTATTTTTGTTGGATAATAAGAAAGATTGGACGGCTATGTATGGTGGACGTAACTCATTCTGGATGAACCACGTTAAATCTCTGTGTTATCTGTGTCTTGTTTTATTTATTTATCTTTTGTATTTAAATTTGCATATAATTGTTAGTTCATATTTGCTTCGAATCTACTTGAAACCCTAACAATTGGTATCAGAGTGAGGTTTTCTGTAAATTGGTAGGACTTTCAGATTTGAGTGGGAGCAATGGAGGATTCCAAATTCAAGGTTGAAAAGTTTAACGGCTAGAATTATCAGTTATGGAAAATGCAGATGGAGGATTACCTGTATCAAAAGGATTTTTGGCGACCATTAGAAGGAAAGGCAAAGCAAGCGACCACAATGTCAGATGAAGAATGGGACATTTTAGATAGAAAGGCACTGGGATCCATTTGATTGTGCCTTGCACCGTCTGTAGCTTTCAATATAATAGAAGCAAAAATGGATGTAGATTTGATGGCAACATTGGCTAAGCTGTATGAGAAACCCTCGGCTTCGAATAAGTTATTTCTTATGAAGCGTTTGTTTAATTTGAAAATGAGTGAGGGAGGATCTGTAGCGGAGCACTTAAATGAATTTAATACAATTACTAGTCAATTGTCTTCGGTAAAAAATACTTTTGCAAAAGAGGTTAGGGCTCTCTTGATTTTATGTTCTTTGCCAGAAAGCTGGAATAGCTTGGTTATGACTATAAGTAACTCTATCTTTGGAAAAAATACTTTGGTATTTGATGATATTGTTGGTGTTATCCTAAGCGAGGAAATGCGAAGGAAAAGAACAGGTGAGACTCCAACATCATCAAGTAGTGTTTTGAATGTGGAGAACAGAGGAAGATCAAAGGAAAGAGGAAAAGGCCCTTGGAATGAGAAGTCACAAAGGAAGTCAAAGAAAGGACGCTCTCAATCTAGAGGAAAGAAAGATTGCTGGTACTGCGGAAAGCCTAGTCATCTAAAGAAAGACTGTTGGTCTCAGAAAAACAAAGAAGGATACAAAAATGAAAATGACAGTAAGGAAGCTAATATTGCAAGTAATACTTTACAAGATGCTTTAATCTTATGTTTGGATAATGTTAATGATTCCTAGGTAATAGATTATGAGGCTTCATTTCATGCTACACCCCATGGAAAATATTTTCTAGATTATGTTCAAGGTGATTTTGGATAGGTATATTTGGGTGATGATGAGCCCTGTCAAATTGTTGGAAAAGGAAAGATAAAGATCAAGTTGCAGAATGGAAATGACTGGTTTCTGCAGGAGGTAAGACATGTTCCTAACTTAAGAAGAAATTTAATTTCTGCAGGGCAACTAGGTAGTGAAGGTTGCATAGTTACCTTCTCAGACAGTATCTGGAAGGTCAGTAAAGGATCATTAGTAGTAGCTAAAGGTGCGAAGGTAGGCACATTATATCTGTGTACTGGTAACACTTACTTTACCTTAGTTGCTACATATAAAGTTACTGCAGGGACAACAACAATAGATGTTGCAAGAACAGATTCGATAATGTGGCACCATAGGCTTGGGCACATGAGTGAGAAAGGAATGAAAATCCTTCACTCCAAAAATCTATTGCCAGGACTAAAGAAGATTGATTTAGAGTTCTGTGAAAACTGTGTTTATGGCAAACAGAAAAGAGTCAGATTTCACAAGGTTGGAAAAGAGAAGAAGAGTGAGAAGTTAGAGCTTGTGCATTCAGATGTATGGGGACCAGCTCAGGTATCATCTCTTGGTGGCTCTTGTTATTATGATATTTTTATTGATGACTCAACTAGAAAAACATGGGTATATTTCCTAAAACAAAAATCAGATGTTTTTGAAACTTTTAAGAAATGGAAAGCTTTGGTTGAGAATGAGACAGGAAAAAGGTTGGAGTGTCTCAGATCGAATAATGGAGGTGAGTATTGCAGCAAGGCATTTGAAGATTACTACTCCTTAAATGGGATTAGAAAGCAGAAGACAGTTCCAAGAACTCCATAGGAAAATGGTGTGTCAGAGAGAATGAATAGAACTATCATGGAACGCGCGAGGAGCATGAGATTGCATGCTGGATTGCCCTTACATTTTTGGGCAGATGTTGTACATACTTTTGTCAATTTGATAAATAGAGGACCTTCAACCCCTTTGGATGGTGGTATTCCAGAGGAGGCATGGACTGGTAAAAAGGTAAATTATTCTTTTTTGAAAACCTTTGGTTGTGAAGCTTTTGTCCATGTTGATAAAGAAAACAGAACCAAGCTTGATGCTAAATCTCAGAAATGTACCTTCATTGGATATGGGATAGATGAATATGGCTATCAGTTATGGGATTTTGAAAATAAGAAAATAACTAGAAGTAGAGATGTTATATTCAATGAGAAGGTTATGTATAAAGAACAGATGCAGGAAAAGAAGCATGAACAGGACAAGCAAGAATATGTGGTGTTGGATGAGATTCCTAAAAATGAAATGCCACAGGTACCTGATGCTCAGCAACAACAGAATGTCCCACAAACTCCTACAAGTGTTAGACATTCTACGAGATCAAGTAGACCCCCTGAAAGATTTTCTCCTTCTTTGTATTCTATATTATTAATTGATTCTGGTGAACCAGAAGAATATGAAGAAGCAATGCAGGTAGATGCCAAACAACAGTGGGAGCTAGGCATGAAAGAGGAGATGGACTCCTTGATGAAAAATAAGACTTGGGACTTAGTCCCTTTACCTGCAGAAAAAAGAGCCTTGCCTAACAAATGGGTTTATCGGCTGAAGGAGGAGGAAGGAGGTCAGAAAAGATATAAGGCCAAACTTGTGGTAAAAGGTTTTGCACAGAAAAAGGGTATAGATTATGATGAAATATTTTCTCCAGTTGTAAAAATGATTTCAATTAGAACTATACTTAGTCTTGTGGCTGCAGATGATTTACATCTTGAACAATTAGATTTGAAAATAGCTTTTCTCCATAGAGATTTGGAGGAGGAAATTTACATGTTGCAACCACAGGGATATGAGGTCAAAGGTAAGGAGAACTTGGTGTGCAGGTTGAAGAAAAGTTTGTATGGCCTAAAGCAAGCACCCCGATAATGGTATTTAAAATTTGACAGTTTCATGGCTGAACACGGTTATCATAGATGTCATTCTGATCATTGTGTATATTTTAAGAGATTGGATAATGACAGTTATATTATCCTGTTGCTTTATGTTGATGACATGCTTGTTGTTGGATCTAACATGGAACACATAAATGATCTTAAACATAAATTAGCTAGGTCATTTGCTATGAAGGATTTGGGTGTAGCTAAGCAAATTCTGGGTATGAGGATTACACGGGACAGAAAAAATAGAACCTTGAATTTGTCCCAAAGTGAGTATATAAAGAAGGTGTTGAAAAGATTTAACATGCAGGATGCAAAAGTAGTTAGTACACCTTTGGCTAGTCATTTCAAATTGACTAAGGAGATGTGTCCAAAGGCACAAGAAGAGGTAAAGAAAATGTCTAAAAAAATCGTATTCATCAGCTATTGGCAGTCTGATGTATGCAATGGTATGCACAAGGCCAGATATTGCACATGCAATGGGAGTTGTGAGCAGGTTTATGAGTAATCCGAGTATGGAACATTGGAATGCTGTGAAATGGATCCTTCGATATTTGAAAGGAACCACTACGAAGGCATTATGTTTCAAAGGATCTAATGCTGCTCTGAGTGGATTTGTTGACTCTGATCTGGCAGGTGATATTGATTCACAGAGGAGCACTACAGGGTATATTTTTACTATAAGGGGAACTGCAGTTAGTTGGATTTCTAGGCTGCAAAAGGTTGTTGCACTTTCAACCATTGAAGTTGAGTATGTTGCTGCTACAAAAGCAAGGAGATGATTTGGTTACAATGTTTTCTGGAGGAATTGGGTCAAACACAAGAGTATCGCCCATTGTATATTGATAGCCAGAGTGCCATTCATCTTGCGAAGAACTTTGCTTTTCATTCAAGGACAAAGCACATTCAACTCAGGTACCACTTCATCTGGATTGTTTTGGAGGAGGGTCAGTTATGGCTTGAGAAGATTCACAGAAGTGAGAATCCTGCTGATATGTTTACGAAGGCAGTTCCACAGGAGAAGCTGATTTATTCATCAGTTTCTATTGGTCTTCTTGATTGATCATTGTGGAATTTATACCAGTCGAGTCCTAGTGTTTTATCCAGTGGATGCTGCATGGACAGTGGTGTCGTGTAGTATCAGTCTCCAAGTGGGAGATTGTTCGATGTGGAGCTTGATCAGTCTCTAAGTGGGAGATTGTTGAAATGTGGTGACTGATCAATAAAGTACTGTACACTCAGCATGTATCCTTGTCGGGGTATGGGGCCGGGCCGGGCCCCGGGCGAGGGTTTGGGGGTGACAGCCCCCAAAGCGGGCAAAGCCCGCTATGGGGGTTCGGGGGCGGTAGCCCCCAAGAAAAAAAAAATTTTGCAATTTTTTTTGTTGATGAAAACCGACATTGTAATAAAACCCTAAAAAGGCCGACTTTGTTTGTTGCCCTAAAAACGCATGTTATAAGCGGCTGGGGTGCTTAAGGCATTGTAATGTTGATGTACTATTTTTGCCGGATAATAAGAAAGATTGGACGACTGTCTATGGTGGACGTAACCCATTCTGAGTGAACCACGTTAAATCTTTGTGTTATCTTTGTCCTGTTTTATTTCTTTATCTTTTGTATTTAAATCTGCATATAATTGTTAGTTCATATTTGCTTTGGATCTGCTTGAAACCCTAACACATCTTACCTTATTAAATAATGTAGGGTCCAAAATCCAAGTGCCTATAAAATTCCATTCAAAGTGGTCACAATCTTTGGAAGAATCAATTTTGATGATCATTATAGGTTGTTGGGAACATTGAGTCCATTTCATAGCTTCCCAAATAAAAATGGTGTTTTAAATTATGTATCTTGACTTAATAAAATTAGTTTATGTAGGTTGTAAAACCTGGGGAAGAAGTCATTTAACCTTGAGAAAAAAATCTAAGGCAATAATCTTGTAGGAGACATTCAATAAGGTTATGGGACGCCAATTATAGGTTTCCTTCAATTTGCCAAACTTTAGGTATGAACTTTGTGCATGGGAAATGTGGGGTAAAGAAACATAAAATTCAATTTCAAAAAGATCCACACACCAATGGGACTCTTGGTGCAAGTTATGGAGCTATATTGAATAGCTCAACTTCCCAAGGGATGTTCCATTGTTCTCTATCTCACAGGATCCCTCAAGTCAATGCCTTTGCTCTTAGATCATTGAGCAAAGTGACTTAGGAATGACAATTCCAAGAATGAGTGATGTTTGATTAATTCAGCATGAATGCATTCCTAAATATGTATGATATTGAATCTATGATGATTTAAACTAGCATGAATATGATGTTATGAGGAAGATTAGTAATCCTATCCTAACAATATATACTAGTCTAACATGGATATGCTATGATATTTAAAATTACTTCTAAAGTGCTATTAAGATGATTTTTATCAAAGAGAGGCTAAATGCTTAATAAAATGACTATAGATTAGATGCATGAAATTTTGATATCCTAAAATGAGAGAATAAGAGCTCTATTTATAGGGAAAATAGGGCAATGGATGGTCAAGATTGGATAATCTTAACAAGGGTCAGGATGGAAAGTTATCAATCCATGTTTACAATTCTCACCAATGAAATGGTGACAATTTTCAACAAGAGGTTGCTTGAGAGGAGGTGTAAGAAGCATTAAATGCTTGAGAAGACATGATGGTTACCTTAGGAGGTAAGGGTTAAGGTTAGGTTAAGGTTATCCATTGGATAAAGCTTTTACCCAAGGGATAAACTCTTGTGCAAGGGTTAAAGGGATAACCAAGGTTAAAGCCATGAATGCTCGATGAGACCCTTGGGTTAGATCAGGGTTGAGTTAGAGAGAAAGTCTCTAATCATGCAAGAAGGTTGAGTTAACCAATAATGGTTATGAAGACTTTGAAGGTTAACTTGTTGAAGACATAAAGCCTTTAATGGTTATTGAAGACTTTGAGGGTTTGAGAAGTGACTTCCCTTTGCTTAAGGATGTGACAATATTTAGAAGATAGATTAGGCTAAATTAGAAGTGATTAGAAGAATCTAGAAGGGGGTTTAGAGAGGCAAGTGGGAGATGTAGGATTTTGCAAGTGGATGGAGGAGAATTTTAATTAAAATAATTTACTTTATTTCAACAAAAATAGATGCAACTTGCATAAATACAAGTGGGGGATTTAAATAAATAAATTAGATTTATTTACTTGCAAGGATCAATTTAATCAAATGTAAGGGAGAAAGGGAAATTAATTAAATAAAGTGATTTATTTAATTAAAGGTTATGAAAGGCTTAGGTGAACTTAATTAAATAAATTAAGTAATTCATTTAATTAAATAGAGGAATGGGGTTAAAATGAATATTAAATATTCACTAGGAAAGTGGTCATTTTTATACATCTAAAAATTTAATGTTATATTTGTTGATTATGTTGCCTTAAGAATTCCCATAAAAGGATTCTAGATAGACCTTATGAAGGTCTTCTCCCATATCCCAATTTATTTTTATTGAACTCACTTGGGAATCCATCCAAGCTAGGGGCTTTATCACTAGACATAGAAAATATGGCCTGAAACAAATCATTCTTCTAAGACGACCTATCCAAGTTGTGAATAAGTGATATATATTTGTATAAGAGATTGTAGTGAGCATATCATAGGCCACTAAGCCATATTATAATCATTTTGTAATATTAAATAAATGAAGAGTTCTTTTATCATTTTGCTTTAATTTCTTTATGTTAACTCTAAGTTGCATAGTAGTATATTCCTTTCCCTAGACTCTCCATCCATGATTGCGTCACTTTTAGGGGGACCCTTCCCACAAAATATCTCATTAAAGTACTTTTTTCTAGTTAATAACATGCATTACCAAATTCTATATTTGGGAGAATCACATTAGGGGATGTTGTAGCAAACATACCTCAATGTGGAGTTCACCTTGGAAAAAACTTCTTGGGACTCTTGAGAAATGGTGTCTTTTTCAAGCTTCATTAAGCCTTTAGCTCCAACATAAACTATAGAGTGATAACAGATCAAGGCCATTTAAAGGGTTATAAACTACCTATAGGCGTCGAAACATATAATGTCTCGCAATACATGTGGAATATTTAACAAAACCAACTCTTATTCTAAAGTATTTTTTTCTATCTACTTCTTGTTTTTAGTCTAATTATTTAGCTTAATATATACTTTGATTTCTTTATTATGATTTTTAACACAATAACAATATTGAACTCCTAATTCATTTCTCATACCTAGTATTTGTTTTAATTTATATATTTATTTTCTACCTTAATTATTATTATTTAATTATTTTGGATAGTATTGTACTCATGTTAATATTTCCAGTGAATACTTTCGAAACACGTTGGAGGGTTTGATTGTCATCAAAGAATATTTGTTGTTTGACCTCCTTAAGACAAACCTTCAAAGGCTCCTACAATATTGCCCTATATAGATAGCCAGTTTTAATTGCTTGTGACACGTTGTGCAGTCATAGAAGATGATATCATAATCATAAAAGACACTTTTGAATCAACAACATGCCACACAATCTTACTAATGCCCTTGCACTAGATTAGATACAACCATCCACTTTATACAAATATTGCAAATATATAGCTCTAGTGCTTCATATTGTCTATTTGGCACATAAACTCTCTCCTACCAACACCTATCAACTAATCTACTACTTACCACCTTATCCCTAAAAAATCCAATTCTAAATCCCTTTTCCATCCTGTATTGAGATGTGTGACACAACCTAGTCCTCCAACTTTTAATTTCATCTTTCATTCTCAAAATCCAACTGCCATAGCCCCTAGAAACCATGTTAATATTTTTGCATGACCCTAGCCCTAATGTAATTTGGACTGGGGGTGGAGTTCTGGATTTTGTTATATGGACAATATGTGTGTGTGCACGCGAGTTGTGAAACTTGCTGCTAATATTATTGAATACAATTATTGTTTTTATTATGCTATATGTAATTTAATGCATTTATTTTGTTTAAACTAACTTGGACTAGTACTATGTGGGTGGACTTATGCGAGGTTTGTTGTTGGTTGCAGGTACAAGGGTGCAATACGAAATGGATTTTGTGGTTTTGTTGGTGAGAGACAGGTAGTCAAGTGTCGTCCTTGTGTCAAGGTCTTTGGTTAACCCTTGCAATAAGTTAGATTTTCGTAATCCAGTTAAATTGAATTTGCAATATTTAATACTCTTTAGGAATTTAAGTGAGCCTAGCGAGAATTGTTTGAGTTACATTTAATACTAAGACCCTAGACATTTATTCAATCGTTGTGGATTAGTTATTACTAATTATGTCTATTAATATTGATAACGTCCTAACTATGTCTTTGTTAAATAAAGGCATTCAAAGATAATAAATTTACCAAATTATATATATATATATATATATATATATATATATATATATATATATATATATATATATATATATATATATATATATATATATATATATCAAATGATTAAAAATATAAATATAAACATAAACATAACTTTAAATAAATAAATAATTAAATCTATAGTGTGTGGGGAAGGAGTGCAAATAAAAATAATAGTTGATAAATGCTAAAATTATCGAATGCATAAGGGAAGGAAAGTAGTAAAACAAGTAAAGTATTGAAGGAAATAAATGTATGGGTACGAAGGGCATGTCAACAAAATAATTTATTGGAGAGATGAATGTAGGAAAAAAGAGGAGAGCTCTTCCATTAAAATGTTATGGAATTCATGCAAGACTTGTATTGTTCGAAAAGAAAGAAACTATGTTGCCATGCATGCTTAAAAACCATGCGACCCATTATAATTGAGATTATAAGTATTCATTTTGTGCTAGGAAGGAGAAAAACGTGTAGGATTGTAGTCGAGATGGAGAGAAAGGAAGAAGTTGTAGGTTCAGGCATTGGAAAAACCTAGGACTTCATTAATCTAGGTCATTTATTTTAGTTGAATTTATAGTTTCTATTATGGCCTAGTGAACAAAAATTCAATATTAGTAGTTAAATATTTTATTTTTAATGCTAAGTGTTGTGGATATGTGTATTCAACTTAAAAAGAAAAATAAATAAATAAATAAATAAAATCTTAGATTGCCCTTTCTCATTGATTTGCAACACCTTAGTTATAATATCAACATTTTCATTTGTAAGTTAGTTTGAAACCCTTCTTTGATTGCTAACTCTCTCTTCTTATCATGTCTCTAAGTTTTCCATCAAACAATGGTTCAAGTTGGGTTACATATTTTCCACAATGAATGATAGATTTGAAGAAATCCATTAAAAATTCTAAAAATTTATATCTTTCTCTACAGTCATGAATTTGGGTAGGTGCATTAAAAAAATCAGCTAATAGATAGATAGAATAACATACTAATTGTGAGGATGTTTTGAGGTGTTAATTTTGGACCTGGATCATGTTGAAATTCAAGCATATAATTTTTTTTTTTAGAGAAGCAAAATATCTCCTTTGTTGTTAGTATCAAACCTTTCTAATAAGATAATTGAAATTAAAATAGTTCAAACAAATCAATCCCATCGAACTGCAATGATTATTGTAATGAAAATTATATTTTATCATGATGTGAGCAACAAGCTACTAAATCAGTCTTGGTTAGTTTTAAAAATATATATATGTTTGATCATGAAATGGTTAATCTATTGCACGTACAAATTTGCTAAGAGATTACTACCATATAAGGTTGGAAGTGAGATGGTTGATCTAAAAAAAAAGAAGATTTAGTTGATATTACTTTCAACTAAGAGTCATTGGAAAACATGCCCTTTCTCAGAACACATTTTGGAGCCAATCATAGCTGGAATATAAGCATAAAACGACTACAATACCCTTCTAAGTTGAAAATTGTAGTAGAAACCATCATTGTTGTATTGCAAGTTTTTTACCTTATTAGCTCTGTTCAAAACATAGGCTCCTCTTGGTTAATAACAATCTAGCAACCAAAAATTGAATAGATTATGAAATCGCTCATCAAACAACACCAAAATGGGTAGTTTAACCCTAGAGATGGTTGAGTTGGAACCTACTTATTCTAAATTAGGAACCTCTCTTATAGATAGTCCTATGAAAGGTACAGGTGTTAGCTTTTATGGCTATAGATGTAGTAAGGTCCCTATGAGCGCATAGGTAGAGCTTGTATACCTCAATGCATAGGCTACCCTTCTCCATCTGAGGTGATCATCAATGGAAATCTTATGACCCATAAAGAGATAAGCTTATCCATGTTCAAGATTGATAGTAATCAAGGAGCATATGACGTCAGATGATAGTTAGTTGTACCACATATATAGTAGGACATATTCTGCCAAGAGCATGTGGGCCTTTGGGCCAACAACATGTTGGCTATGGATGTCCTTGGTTGCTTAGTCATCTGATGGACTATAGGAAGAAGAATTTCTAATGAAGCATAAGTAGGGAACATATGAAGCCTTACTAAGTAGTAGTGATATGTGATTGATGCCTTATTTTACTAATGGTAGGACACCCTTTGTAGTTGGTCTTAGGTGGATACCCCTTTGCTTAGCAAAATGGTCTGAACATTTACTATCTCATTGTGGGCCATAAAATCTGATTGGAGGCGTGGATAGGGATTATACCCACATTGGAGGGTTTGTATTGCAACTTGAGGTGAAAAATGGAAGATTCAAGGGAAAAGTCTACATGATCAGTTTAGCAATTATGGTACGATTCAGGTAACATTAACTATTAGCCCTCCATTGATCTTGTGATGTAATCAGTTGGTAAAATTGTAAATTACTTATGGCATATTTAGGGTCTATGATTTAGGAGAACTACATAGTTAGTGAATATTATTACATTGTTGCCATTGATTGTTCATTACTCTTATGTTACCATGTTCTTAAAAAAAAAACTATGTAAATTTACAGTCCTATCTAGGGTTGTTGTTACAACAACTCTTTCAAAAACGTAGCTAACTTATTGATTCACACTCAACATAATTTAAATTAATGACCATTGACATAAGGACATTCATATGTCATTCAAAAAAAAGAGTAATCAACAACATATTCAATTCATGAGAACTTAAAGCTAAATTTTGCACTTGGGTGCCACATTAATTTTCTAAAAAAACTACATTAGTTCTTTAGTCCACTAGAGCTACATCTACATTGCATGATTGGTTATTTTGTGACACATCTTCTACTAAATAACCTCAATTCAAACACCATCCATTGTCTACCTTCTCCCTCCACCTACCTGCTTGCTCCCTTGCCTTCTTAAGTTTGTCTTCTTTCTTGTTTTCCTTTATCATCCTCCTCTTTGCTCCCTTTTTCCCTCTCCAATCCTAATTTTAAACCTTTTTACCCCTTGTGCCACCTCCCTTTATTTATTACCCTATCATGGTCCTCTTCCCATTTCCACTACCATCACTTTTAATACATTGGTTTCTCCTATCTCATCTATCTATTCAATTGTGTTTCATTTATTTTTTCTTGTATCCCCTCTCTCAAATTAGGTTGGATGTGTGCAGTGGGATCAATAAGGGGTGTAAACATTTATATTGGGGGACATGGAAGATGGATGAGAAATGGAGAGAGGAGGCTAAACCTATGATATAACTAATGTGAAGGCGAAGGTATGTGAATGAACAAGTGAAGATGATCTTGTAAGATGAGAGAAGAGATGTAGATCATAAAGAGGACTTGATGAGCTAAACCTTTGACCTATGTGTGTCTAATCACTTCCATTATATATGGATTTTTTATTAATATATTATGAAGAGCATACAATAATTCAAAAGAACTAGTATGATTATCTATATTAGAAAAATCTTCTCCAATCATCTAGGTAATAAAAGCAATATATTGGCTATAATCCATGTTGGCAATATGGGCATCATGGTTAAATGATTCCTCCCTATTAAGGTAAGTAGAATTGTTTAGATCTTCAAAAATAGGTTCCTCAATTTGATTCACACCCATGTTAGGGTTTAACTTAGGGCTCCCTCTTAGTGTAAAAGGAAACATAGGCTAATACCTTGACTATCTAATAAAAAAACTAAGTAAACATAAAAGCCATAGTTCAAGTTCACCAAATGAAGAGGAATGAAATATTGCACTCTTTTTATGCCAATCCAAGAAAAAATGAAGGATTAATGCATTAATAAAGTAGTAAACTAACATAAAAGAGCTAAGTTGGAAATACAAGAAAAGTAATTAACTTAAGTACGTATTAGGTTATATAAATCTTAGCTCCATTAATCCAAACCTAGAGTGTTATGTGTTGTAATCTATTCGATAGCATGCTTCTAAACTACTTTTTGACTACCAACTTCAAATTTGAGATGCCTTTTTGATACATATATATTATCATGCCTTATAAAATAGATGAATGAAGTCACTAGTATAATAATGAACTTTAGATCTACAATTCTATCTAAAATTTATAATCATGTCTATGACTATTGCCAACTTCTAAATTCGTGCACCTTTATTATAGAAATTAAGTTGAAGTCAAAGGGGCATTAATGAAAGACTATTAGGGCTCGATGTGCTAGGATCAAAGATTATCTATTCATTATCCCTATGTCAAGCTCTATTTTTATTTTCACATTGTGAATGAAAGAACTAGGATGCTAAAGTTGAAGATGCTTGATGCTAACTAAATCATAGGGATGTTTTGATTTGAGATGCTTTTGAAAATTGATCTTCTGCTAATATTAAAGTTCAATGGAAATGCTTGGACGAATGCTATTGCTTGGTTTCAGATCCTATAATAATGTTCAAAAATTTATCCTTAAATATATAATCCTCGACCTTAAATTGAAAATTTATCATGCAAGCTAACAGATAATAGTCAAATTTTAAAATGGGGTTGATTAGGGGAATATGAAATCGATCTTTAATTAAGGCAGATAGTATCATTCCAATTCTGTCAAGGAGCCAAAATGTGCCAAAGGACACTTGGTTTAATGACAAAGTCCATGTTGTAGGCACATAGATGGTGGTGAGTTCGAATCTTCTACAATACAAACAAAAAAGAACCAAAATTTTGAAAGTGATTCTTTCTATGGTGAAGGGCCAAATGAAACATATTCGTTATTCTATTATAAAAATATACTAAAATCTTCATAAACATTTTTAATTTAAATTTTATATTATAAGATATTAATCCACATGTTTCAACACTTTCTAAACATAATTAGAAACTTTCACAAATTATTTTGATCTATGATTAAAAAAAATATTCTAAAAATAGAAAATGCATGTAACATGCTTACAATTCTCATGAAATAAAAACATTATTAAAAATAGAAAATAAATGTGAGATGCTTCCTTTTATTTTTTGTTAATCTAGTATTCCCATTTTTGTCATTATGTGTTAGGTTGAATCCCGCGTTAATGCGCTACCACGACCTTTCCACACACTATTTTGTCATTTAGTTCCCTGCTGTTGGAGTAGGTAGGCTGGCTTGCATGACAGCTCACTTCATCTAAAACTATTTGCTTTAAAAAAGTTTTTTAATATGAGACTTTAAATTGACATTTTAAAGGTATGACGCTTTTATGTTAAATTGTTGTAGTTTAAAGTTTAAACCTTTGGAGAAATTTCAAGCCACGTGGCATAAAGAAAGCCACGCGTTTCTGCCTACATTTTGAGTACGAGTTTTTTTATAGTTTGTGACATTAAATATTTTTTGTGAAGAAAGAATTGAAATTTATAAAATATAAATAAAAAGTGTCACGTAAAAATGGGACCCACGCCCACTTGTCTCAGCCGTTGAACTTGACGGAGTTGTTTAACGGAAGGAAACAAAGGATAAGAGTACGTTACGTAATGAAAGGAAATATTTTTTTTAAAATCTTTTTGCCGCCAGTAATTTTGAAAATATATTTGGATTCTGTTTTTTTTTAACAAAGCATGATAGTTTTTTATATTAAATGTATTTATTTGATAAATGTTATTTTATTTTATTTTATACATCATGAATATATATATGTATATTAATATTTAAATAATGCAATATAAATATTATATTATAGTATAAGATGAATAATATAAATTTTTCTTGTTTTGTTCTTTTTGTTCAATTGTATTTGTAAAAATAAAATAAAATTTAAGTTTGACATGAGATAAATAAAATAATTCTAAATATAATTTCGAATGAAATATAAAATCAAACAATGTGAATGAAATCAAATATTTAAATAATTCTAAATCAAAATAAAATAACTCGTATAGTAAATTTTAGTAAATAAAATAACTTTTAACTATAAATATAGCTATTAATGTATATTAATATTAATATTTATATTGTTATTAAAAAATAATAGAAATATATTATAATATTTTTTTTACACATTCGGCCCATACTTATATTAATATAAATATGAAAATTGCATAAGTATGAAAGGATATAACTATAAAATGAAGTGTAAAATATATTATAATATTATGTCAACATAATTATTATAATTAAGATATATAATTATAATTATTATTATTAATATTAATATATAGATTGAAATATACCCGTTCATGGGTTCTCTAGGGTTCATCCTTTTTGTGTGGAGCATGGGCATAAGGAGAAAGTGTGGTCTAAACTGGAGCGAGGGTGGATTAAAATCAATTTTGATGGGGCTTCTAGGGGTAACCTGGGTATCTCCAGGGCAGGATGCATTGCTCGTGATGCGAATGGGTTGATTTTTTTCAAGGGTGTGAAAAGACTACAAGATGGGACTAACAATGAAGTAGAGGTGCAGGCTACTCTATTAGCAGCCAAAATGGTTGTTAATATGAAGGCTTTGAAAGTGCATTTGGAAGGAGATTCCAAGGTAGTAGTGGATGCAATTATGAAAGGAGAAACCCCGAACTAGAGGCTAAACAAATTCATAGCATTGATTCGATCAAAATTAATTAATTTCCAAGATTTCTGTAGATCTCACATTAGAAGAGGTGGGAATGTTTTAGCAGATTTTTTATCCAATGTGGCATGTGAACTCGAAAAATGGGTGACGAGGTGGTGGGGTTGAGATGATGACATTATATAATGACAAGTTTAAATAGTTGTACTGGACAGTACAAATGATCAAGATCAAGCGTGGGAGATGAGTGTGTTTTTTCTCTGCTCGAGTGTCGAGGCCGACTCGGCTGATATTGGCATTTAATGTCGATTATCTCTGCAACGGTGACTTAAGTTGTGGTAATCGCATTAATAGGTGTAATGAAAACGAATTTTCATTCAATGAGGCTAGTGTGTGCTTTTCTTGGTCTAAGGAAGTGGTTTTTGATAGCGAGAGGCGGTTTTGTGGTTGGTGGGTGCAATAGAGGCCAATTTTACATTGAGAACCTCCAAAATAATGCTTACATTCTTGTGGTCGATTCCAGAGAGATGGTTGATGACTATTTTCCGTTTGAAGGAACCTTTGTTTCTGAAGGCTGTGCAGTTGGTGTTGGGAGAAGAATTGGTAGTAATAGCCCACAAGTATCGAAAAAGGGCAGACATCTACTCCCTCATCATGGTGTGGGGGCTAGAATTGGACTCCTCATGTGTGATGGTTCGAAGGGTAATGAAAGATAGAGTATCGCAAGAATATTTTGATAATTTGGAGTCTTTGTTGGAATGGGCGGTGCTGGGTAAGGGGTTTGATGTGGCTGAAGGTATCCGAAAGCAACATCGAGAACTTAGGGGCAGGACATATGCATATCCCTTTCCTCAGACGACGTGAAGAGGTGAAGGCCAAGTTTCGTGAGATGGTGAGCAGAGGATGTGAGGCCCTGAAATTGTATGTGCAAATTATGGAACTAGAAGAGGTTATTAGGTAGGCCTGCGTGGAGGAAGGGGATGAGGAAGGAGATGGTAGGAGGAAATGCCTGATGACCAGACGTAGGAGTGTGGAGCTGATGGAAATGAACGCACCACTGGCAATTCTCCCAAACAAATGAGGAAGAGGAATGGGTGGAGAGACAAGTGATGCGGTCAAGGGATGAGATGAACCTGGCTAGGACCCAATTAGATATGTTTTTTTGTCTACTGTGTTTATAGATTTTTTTTTAAAATTATGCTGGAAACTCCAAAGTTTCATCAATTTTTTCAACAGTATCATAGAAACTTGCTCTGTCAGTTATTGTTGTTTAGCAATGTTGTATCGAGCACCCTTTTTTTGAGCTTGAAAAATTGTATTTTGGATGTGTTTATGGTAAAAATGGAAACAACAACATTGAAAGACTAAATGAATTCAACCACAAAACCCTAGCCTAACAACAACAAAGATCCACCATAACATATGAAGATTACCTAATACAATGCAAATCAAATGAAATCACAAAGATTATACCATCACATGTCCAATAGGGTTTGGATCTCCATTCTTCCTATCTCCATTGATCTTGCTTGATATATTTGCTCTCAGATTTTATGTGTGCACAAGAGCTCAACAAAGAACGGAAATGTGGTTGCAAGTAGGTTTGATTGCATATGAAAGTTCAAATGCTAGAATGCTTGAAGGATTATTAGCTGATTAGGGTTGATAATGAAGGGAGCATCTCCTTATATAGAAGACACTATAAGAAATGGAGGGATAAGATTGAGAGGTGTAAAAGATAAATGGTCGGCTAGGATTAGAGGGTAGGTAAAAGAAATAAGAAAATAATGAGAGGATAGGTAGTGTAGGAATTAAGAGATGAATGACATGTGTCATGGGTAGGAAAGGCTAATGACTTAATTAAATAAATAAAGATTCATTTAATTAATAGAGGAAGTGGGATCAACTAAATAAATAAGATATTTATTTAATTTAGGAAAAGGATAATTTAAATAAATAAATGTATTTATTTAAATGAGAAATAAGGCTAGAAGAGGATAAATGAATTAATTAAATAAATGAATATTTATTTAATTAATAGAAGAATTAGGCTTAAAATAATTAAATAAATAAAGATATTTATTTAATTAGATAGGACAATTTTAGGTGTCTATATTTTGCCCCTCTTTGAGACAATGCAGCTTGTCGCGTTGTTTCAAAGAAGATAAGATGAACTGATACAAAGTTGCCCCAAGATGGGAATGATATGCCCCCTCGAGCGATTGGATGAAAATGTTTGAAAAGATCACAGACAATCTCTCGATAAGAAAGAAAGGGTAGAATGGACTGACCAGATAGGATAGAGTGACAGAGTCACGGGATAAAGAAGACTGACTTGGGAGACTAGGGCTAGGGTAGTCTATAAGGTAGACTACAAGGGAAAACATCCTCATTGTCATCCACACACCAAAGAGATCAGAGTGCAAAGAGAGAAGAGAGCAGTCAGTAACGATGGCATTGGTGCACAGATTCGATCGCGTTCATCGATATCAGAGGCCAGTAGATGCAGAAGAGCCGGTGAGTACCACACAACCTCCTTGTACTTTGCCACATTAATTGTTGTCATAAATGCCTGCTAGGTAATGTAATAAATATGCTTTAGAAAATGTCAAGTAGGGGAAAAAACACTAAGGCACGTCTGTGTCTGTGGCAGGCACATCTAGGTAGGCTAGGCGTGTTTGTGTTTGTGCCAAGCGCATCTACGATTGCAGTAGCATTTGTGTTCAATACGAGCGTGTCTATGTATTTCAGGTGCGCTTATGTAGGATAGGCACATCTGGGTAGAGAAGAGGCATGTCTGTGTGATTCAGGCATGTTTGTGTAGAACAGGCGCATATGTGTAGTATGCAAGCGTGTTTATGTCATGAATGTGCGGTTATGTCTTCAAGGTCAAATTGACAGTTCTGTGATGAACATACACTGTCAATTGGATAAGTTGCTAAGAGGATACACTCAAGCGGGTCCTCTAGGGAAGACTACAATATCAGATAGGGCTAGGATTGACAATTCTATGATAGAACATACGTTTCCAATCAGAAAACTACTAAAGAGGATACACTCAAATAGAGGCCCTAGGATAGGATAGATCGAGGAACTTTGTGATGAATAGGGAGCACTAGGAGAAATTGACATTTCTGTGATAGAAAATATGTTGCCAATTGGATTAGGCTGAAATTGACAATTCTGTGATAGAACATACATTGTCAATTGGATAAGCTACTCAAGAGGATACACTCAAGTAGGTGCCCTTAAAGATAGGATAAAAGTAGCACTTTGTGATGAACAGGGAGTACTACTAGGATAAGAAGCAGCACTTTGTGATGAACAGGGATTACCACTAGGATAAGAAGTAACACTTTGTGATGAACAGGGAATACCATTAGGATAGAGTGTCATATGATAGATATAAGCACTAGGATAAAAAATAGCACTTTGTGATGAACAGGGAATGCCACTAGGATCAACATAGTTGATTTGCTTGACTGTAGGAGGACCTATTGATGTTGGAGTCACGGGAGAGATTCCCTTCGACTCAGAGTTTACGATCAGAGCTGACACTCGAGGATAGAAAAGCAGTGGAGGCCATGAGATTGTGATATATTCTGTATGTGCCCGAGTTTCGGGTGAACATGGGATTGCTGACTACATTAGTTGAGAGATGGCACTTAGAGACATGAACATTTCATTTGTCGATGGGTGAGATGATAGTCACCTTAGAGGATGTATATAGGATATTGAGGATACTGATCAATGGGGAGTTGGTTCCTTATGATCAAGACGAAGACAAGGATGCACTAAGATGAGTGTTCCAGGATCCAGGACTGGAGATGAGGGCGGGACATGTGGCTTTGGACACTATGACCACGGTAGGATTGGCACTACCGACGGTGCTGGCAGGAGTGATCAGTGGATTCCTTTGTCCGGATAGGGTGACATGAGGGTTGGCTGTGGGATGGGGGAGGACTTTGGAGACATTGGTGACTGAGCACACTAGGTTTGCATGGGGGTTGTGTTTGATGGCACACTTGTATTTGAGCTGCATCAGTTTGTGTATCATAGATCAATAGGATTGGGATTCAGAGTGACACTGTTGCAAGTATGGGCATATGAGCATCTGCTAGTTACACATTCGATACACTTTAGAGGCAGGGGACATGGGCACAACTATGTACACTTGTATGATATGATTACGTCACAACCACAGATTGGGAGACTGGAGTATTGGTGTCAGGTTATGGACGAGATAGACAGTGTGGTATGGAGGTAGTACTTAGACTATGAGGAGTGGGAGGATGATGCAGTGGAGCTGCCGTATGTATTCAGGAGCAGATATCTAATAGGGAGGACACCATATGTGATTGAGAGGTAGTTGATAGATAGGGTGTGTAGGCAGTTCGATAGGATACAACTGATACCATGGGGGTCAGGGATGTATGCATGGGTAGTGAGGGATCAGGTGCATTTGGGGCCATTGTTGTTGTATGATCAGGCTATGAGACAAATGGTAGAGATGGTTCCCCTACCTTGGGATATATGGATAGATATAGAGGATGCAAAGTACACTGCATATTGGTGAGAGCCGATAGATGGAGATGATGGAGATGACTGAGATGATAGTGGAGATGATGGAGGTAGAGACCGACAGAGGAGGCGGGGCGTAGTGGTAGAGAGGAGAGTGGCTCAGAGGAGAGAGGGCAGAGAGGAGAGACAAGCTCATGAGGTTCATGTAGTGAGGGGTAGAGGTGGATTGTTATTACAGGTGCCAGCAACACAGGTTCCTAGATAGGTACAAGCTCCTAGACAAGTACAGGGACAGGAGCAGGGACAGGGACAAGAATAGCCACAAGAGCAGCCAAAGGGATAGGGTGAGGGGGGAGAGGAGGAGGATGAGCTACTATACTTGAGGGATATCTACCAGGGACAAGCAGATGATATCCATGATATGGAGAGGGAGACAGCTGAGGGACACAAAGTGGGAGAGGGATCAGGCTATTCAGTGCTATACAAAGGCTAAGACAACATTGAGGGCAGGGAGGCAGGCAACAGAGGACACAAGGGCCAGATACGCCTATGTTCTGTAGGAAGGGGAGGAGATAGCCTACTGGAGAGACCTATACTATGGAGTGGTGCCACCAGATCAGCAGGCTAGGAGCTTCCGGAGACCATCACAGACTACGATGACCACTAGAGGGAGAGACAGGAGACAGGCGTCTAGCAGTGGGGTTATGGGTCCTCCACCACCACCAGATAGAGGGGGCAAGAGAGATGATCCTGGGGCAGGTCCTTCCAGGGCTCAGAATCCGTCGAGGCCAGCTAGCTCCGAGGGAGGGAGTTCATCATAGCCTTAGAGGGATCCTTGTGTATCAGTTTTGTACCATTTTGTATGATGACACCTTTGGGTGATTGTAGCCATATGATTTTGACATCATTGTATCACGACACTTATGATTTTGATATATATGAGATGATTCATCCTTGTGACAACTATATGCATGTGTACCTATGTGATGTATGTTTCTATGTGATGCATGTTTCTATGTGTTAATGATATAGATGCAAATATGTACATGATGGAATGCAGTATTTTTGTTTTTTTATGTTTTATATGTTATGCAAATGCAAATGTGAATGTATGAAATGTAGATGAATATGATAATGCAAATAAATATTTACACAATGAGAATGTAAAATGTGCTAACATTTATTTTTGTGCAGGATGTGATGCAATTGTGATATCTATATGTATGAAATGCTAATATGTGGTAATGCAGGTGCAAACTACATGAAATGCAAATGTTTTTGGTGTGTCATTATACTCAGTCATGTGATAACAGGCTACATAGACTCAAGAAGGACTATGGAGGTCAATCAAGAAAGGGGGATGAAAGGTAGGAGATATGAAAGTGAAAGAGCTTCTTGTGTTTATCATCATGGAGCTTTATTATGGCAAATAGGTTATGACAATCCAGACATAGGTTCGATCCAGAAAGTCATTGTATCTGTTTGCATGGAGATCAGACAATTGTAAACAAGGAATGCCCCAGTTCACACTAGACTCACAACGTCCTCATATCCTTGGACAAGTCATAGCATTACTAAGATAATCCACAGACAACATGGAAAAATAGGTGACGATACCCCATCCTCGCCTTTCTAGTCAAAGACATCCTGGAGATAAAATCTCTAGTCAGAGACATCCTGGAAAAGCTAAAAGACATGTCACCGGGAACATAAAATCAAAAGAAAACCAAGACTCGACACCAACATCCAATGTAGTCCTCAAGTTTAGTGTCTCTTGTCACTTGTATAAGTCTATTTGATTATGGTCACAATGTTTACTTTCAAAAAAGGATAGATAGCACTGAACCATAATGTTGTCTGAGTTTGTTGAAAGATTTGATTTGTTGAAGTCCATTGTTGCTGTTGTGTCTCATTTGAAACTAATTGAATCCTTGAAACTGATACTTTATTGCGGAGAAGATGAAACTTTATTGCGGATTGGTGATGCAAATGCTTCTTTATTGCGGATTGTGCGTGGATAGACTGAAGAAAGATGGAAGAAACTGTACTCCTCAAAACGTGTGATGCTCTCAATTCCACACCCATCACTAGACGTAGGATTTGCATTAGCCATAGATAGGAGCCGATTTATTATGGATGGAAAGGTTGTGAGTGTGTGCAAGGTGAAATGATGAAATGGAATCCTAAAGGAGGGAGCAACAATGTCTCTACACATGGCGCTGGTAACTCGGTTTCCACCATGGTACTTTCCCAGGGCACCATCAAAGTGGTTTTCACCATTGGATGAAATCTTTTTCTGTTTTCCAATTTTATTTTATTTTTTTGTGTGTTTTTTAATTTTTGATTTTTTTGTATTTTTGAATTAGGATATGCTGAAGAGCTATGTGTAAAACCTGCGAAGGTGCATGTTGTTGATCGGATCTTTCAAAGGTTCGCCCTCTGGGGTTGAGAGTTGATATGCACCAGATCCATAGGCTGCTATAATGATGTAAGGACCAAGCCAATTTGGTTCGAACTTGCCCTTCTTCTCTCTGTCTTGCTGATTTTTTGGATTCTCTTTGAGAACTAAGTCACCTACCTCAAATGTACGAGGCTTAACCTTATGATTGTAGCTGCATTGTTCCTTGACCGAATGATGTGTAGCTTGAGTGACTATCTTCCTTGATAAAGGAACTGAGATAGAATTACTATGTGTGGACTACACAGGCTCGTATGCGTGTCACCTGAAGAAGTTTGGGCATCCCTGATAACAAAGTCCTTCGAGGAAGCTCCATTAAAGGCCCATGATGTATTGCCAAAAGGGGAAGGATGTGCGGAACAAGTGAATGAGTGATGAAGGCTTGTGATTACGAAAAGAAGTGAAAGTAGGATAGCATGATGGAGACTTAAGGATCAATAAGTATTCTTTTTGACTTGAAATTTTAGAACTTTTGCCCCCAGCTATTTTGATATTAGGGGAGATCAAATCTTGCTCTTTTTCTTTCATAGGATTTTTATCCTTGACCTTGATTTTTGCCGAGTCCAATAGCTTATGATTTTGATTTAGACTGAATGACTTTTCTTTAATTTTTACTTTTGGATTTTTCTTTTCAAAGCTTGATTTTTGATCCCCAATTAGTAAGGGCTTTTGTAATTCTTGTTGATCCAAGTCTGGAAGTGGAGTGAAAATGGAATGAGTGGATGAAATGGTAAGGCTATGTGAGCTCTCAAGAGGGTTGGCGATACACTCAATAGATTCTTCGATGGAACCACTCTTAGGATTATTGATATCAAGAGATGCTTAGACCACTAGAGGATATTTAGATTCAGACTTAGTAGCAACGACACTAGTTGGTTCACACCCAATTCCTTGATATTGAAAATTGTTTATAGATTGTTCCTATTGACTGAATACCTTAGGAGATAGTGGGAGTTGATCAACATGAAAAATATACTCACCACATCCCAGGTCTTTAACCTTGAATTTTTCTTTGAGCTCTGTTTGTTTTGATGTAGAAGCTTTCAATGATTTTGGATCCACATATGCTGATGAAGGAATAACTTCTCAATTAACTGGGATTGTTATTTTTGATCTAGGTCGTAGATTGTTACATATATAAATGGATTTGGATTAGTTTTGATGGTCACTTCAACTCTATTGTGTGGAAACTTGATACATCAATGATATGTAGATGGGTTTGCACTCATCTCATGAATTCATAGACATCCTAGCAATATGTTGTATGTGAGATTGAGGTTTAGGACTTGAAAAATTGCATCCTTCGTAATTGGCCCAACTCTGAGAGGTAAGGTGACTGTGCCTTTGGATGAATGCTCTTCATCATCATATGCCTTGATGGTAATTTTGTTTGTAGCATTTATAGCCTTTTCAGAATATCCCAACTGTTTAATAGTGTTCAATGTACAAATGTTTAGACCTACTTGTCCATCTATCAGGAATCATTTTATTTGATGTTTGTGTAGGAAGGCTTCAATGTATAAAGGTGCATTATGTGGTTGGCTCACATAGATGCCGTCAGCTTCTATGAATGTAAGGGAGTGTAGAATGGAAAGGTATCCCACCATGGCTTAAAACTGGTCCACGTTTAGATCAATGGGGACATAAGTGTCTCTCAAAGTTTTGTCAAGAATGACTTTATGTGCAGGGGATATGCGTAAAATTTCAAGGATGGAGATAAGCGCGGGTGTTTTCCCTAACTGTTCTACAAGGTCATACTCAGGTTTGGTTGCTAAGGAAGCAATGTTTTTAGCTGGAGCACCTTGCAAAGTGAATTTACCTTGATGAGTTGTAACATTACATTCAGAGGTAGGTTCAAAAGAAGATCCAATACCTTTTAGGACAACCTTGGGTCTTTGGGTAGAATTTTTAGGTGTTTTGTCTTTGATAATAATGGTAGAGACATAATTGTCCATTGAAATGTGATTGATAGTTGAATCATAGTTATAGGATGCTCTGGTATAGTTGGTCTTCTTATCTGTGGCTTTAGCTTTTCCCTTGTCATGTTTTGGGAATGGTTCTTTAAACATTTCATGTTCTTGATTGGATGAGTGTCCTTCAGTCTCATTGTCTCCTCTATCAATAAGATCTTGTATAATGTTCTTTAGCCGATGACAATATCTTATTTTATGACCCTTGCTTTTGTGATATTCGCAGTATTCATCGTCATTCCACCAATTTGGTTTGACCTTTGGCTCATATTGAGGCATATCTGGAATTTTTATTATTTTGTTTGCCACTAGCTTCTTGAAAGCTGGCTCAAGTGGTTCTCCCAATGGGGTGTATTTCCTTCATGGTTTTGAAGTTGTATGAGTATTCACTTGATTGTTTGTAGAGCTTGAACCAAAAAAAATGATTTTGGGTTGTACTGTATTGGCATCAACACCATCATTGACTATGTTCTTATTTTTATTCCAAAATCTTGGCTTGTCTTTTCCTTTAAAGTACTCTTTGTTTTCTTTGAATATTTTGATGATGCCTTGCTCAATTAGGACCTTCTCTATTGCTAAGCCTTTTTCGATAACATCCTTGAAAGTGGACAAGCAAGCTTTCCTCAAGTCATAACCAATGTCTTTGTTAACATTCTTGGTGAACATCTCTACCATTTATTTTTGTGGAATTTCACAAGAGCATCTGCTGGCTAGATTCCTCCATCTTTGTAAAAATGATGAAAAAGATTCTCCATCCTTTTATTTGGTGTTGCACAAAGTGGTGACTAATATGTCTGTCTCTATGTTGTATGAGAAAGGCTGAATAAATGCCTCTGCTAAGTCACCCCATGACTTAATTCTAGGTGGGAGTTGGGAGAACCATTCCATAGCTTGATCACCTAAGCTCTGTGGGAATAATCTCATCAAATATGTCTCTTTTGCTGCTACCTCAATGCAAGCTGTGAAAAACTGTCTTATATGTGCCTTAGGATCTCCTTTGCCTTTGTACTTATCGAACTTAGGTGTCACGAAATGTGTAGGAAAAGGAGGCATTGGAATGCTTTTGTCAAATGGATAGGGACATATGTCTCTCATTGTGTAAGTTGGCTTCGGTGTATTTATATCATCCATTTTTTTTTGTAGGTCCTTAATTTGTTGCTCCAAATTGTTCTTAGGTGGAGATCAACTTCTTGGACCATATCCCATGCCTAAGCCACCGGGAGGAGGAGGAGCATGTTGCATCTATGGATGACATTGGTCATACACATGTTCATATGGAGGAGGTCTATAATGATGCTATGTATATGAACCACTTGGCATAGAGTCATGATGAGGAATGGAATATATGTTTTGTCCATGTATACCATACTCTACAGGCATGTCATGAGTTTGTTCTAGTGTGTTGCCCCCAAATTTGATGCGGGGTTTTCTTGTGTCCAAATTTTGAGCATGCCTTTGGATATCCAATTGTTTTGGAGGTTGGTCCTTAGCATTGGTATGCAATTGAGTGTATTTTTCTGCATAAGACTTCCATAATGGTTTGCAAAGGTGAGTATCATATGCTTGACCATGTGTATGTGGGACCTCAAGTTTTTGAAACAAAGATGATGGTGATTCAGGCACAAAATGTGGCCCTCTATTACCTCCACTATTAGGTCGCCTTTGATCCATGTTGAGGTGAGGTTGTTGCAAAGGTTGATGTTCCATTATTTGAGACATATCAAAATCATGAGGTATCTTGGTTCCACTTTGTGCCATCACTTGTAAGAAATATTGTCTCTCTTCTCATGATTTCTTGAACCAATCTATTAAAATGGGGATCCATGATGGAGTCTTCTGCTTCTGTTGAATGTATGAAAAAGTTGTCCATATTGTCATTGTGTGTATCATTGTTGTTTGTAGTGTCCATGTTCTCAACATTTTGAATATTTCTATAAGTGTCCATGTCAGGTAATGTAGTATGACCAGAATAGAAAAAGACATCATTTTCATACTCATAAGCACTCATGTTTGTAGACTCTTGAGCCTCTTTAGCTTCTCTCCTAGATTTTTGGGAACGGGTTTCAACCATGAACTAGGTCTTGACCGAGATGTGTGAGATTAGATGAAGATGGAAAGAGTATGAAAGACCCAGAGGTGGATGGAGTGTAAATGAATTTGAGGTTTACTTGTAATGTCCAAAGTGTAAGACCAAGTATGTATGTAGTAGAGTAGGTGTGGCTTCCAAAGAGATGATAGTTTCTCTTAATGAGGTAAGTTGACCTTGAATCTAAGTAAGACCAAATGAGAGCCAAAGGTGATAGACCTTGATGAGGGACCACTTAGCAAGATGTTGTTGTATGTAGTGTGTTGTCAAAGTAAGATGACGATAAACAAGTGACCTTTTGACTCAATTTTAGACAAATGTGAATGTAATGCAAGGTGTAAAGCAATGATGGACTTTGTGAGACCCAAAAATAGGCTAAATGCTAGATGAAAACCCAAAGAAATAACCTAGGAAGCTCAATGAGTCTAAGACTGATTGCTCTTGTTTGTTGAACTGTAAATTTTTCCCAATTCGTGAAGTTGTTTGTTGTGACCTAATCTGAATTTGTGACTATTTGTCGTGACAAGAGGATACAATATTGATGTGGACTCTATGTTTGCAGATGTTTAGACTCAAAATGATTCAAAAGAAAGTGTGTTGTTTGATGTAAAAATGTTTTGCATACACTTGAAGACACAAAAGACACAATGTTTTGATGTTTGATCTTGAATGTTTGAATGTTTAAAAGAAGACAAGCACAATTCTTATGGTTGACCAGGACAATAGTTGTTGATCCCACATGGGGTTTCCCCCAAGGATACGCTATTCAAAGTGGATACTTAGATGCTTTACCCCACTGGCTCCACCCTCGACACTCACTTCTCTGGGGTAGCCAAGCATAAGTCCCCAGGAAAACTCCCCATGGAAAACTTTGTATCTCTACTAAGACCTGTATGTGTGTGGGCCACTCTAGAGGCCCAACCTCCTGCCCCAATAACTAGAAGGATTTTGGCTCTCTAAAACAAAAAGGTGCTAGTAAGGGCATCCACTCATGTGGCCATACATGCGACACTTTCAGCTCTGTAAATATAGAAGGCTCCCAACCGGTAGGGGTTATGCCCTACAAATGATCAAATAAACTTGATCAAATGGGTTTATGGGGAGACATAGTGTCGGTATGAGCTAATCATCACATGTTACCCATGGCTTTCACCATGGATACAGTTATTTATAGTAGTTCAGAAGAGGTGGGTTTTCCTTGCTACCACTTGGGTTGTTCTCTCCTCACTAGTTGTCCTAATGACCACATGGGGAGACATGCCCTCTAGAGATTAAACAAAAAGAGCTTATTGCCCCAAGACACAAAAGACATTGGTTTAATTTTAGTGCACCAATTGAAGTGTTTGGTAATCTATGAAAACAATGCACACAATAAAGATCAAAAGAAAACCCTTGTCAAGATCCTGTAACAAAGATTTGTTAGTAGTTTGGGTTGTTTCAAATGATTACCCCTTCCTGCAAGCAAATGAGTTAGGTAAATTTTAGATCCAAAAGACTTTGTGAAATAGGGGTCTTCGACAAGACAATTTGCTTCCAAGACAAGATGCACCAATTTTATTAGCTAGATCACAAGATGTTAGCTCGAAATAAACCAGATCTGAAATCCAAATGATGAAATAAAGCTTCAAAACTAGATCAAAAACTGAAAATGCAAGATCTAAAACACAGACGTGATTAACCTAATGCAAACACAACAGAAAATCACAAACACCTCTAAATCTGTCACAGACGCGCCTATATTACACAGACGCTATTTTAAAATAGAGATGCAACCTTGCAATCTGCAAAATAAGATAAAATAATGCCGAACATAGACGCGATTATGGAGGTCACAAATGAAGTAGAAAAGCAAAAATGCAATTCCAAGATGCGCAGATACAGAAATGTCGAAAGTTTGTCGAAAATGTCAGATCTGCAACTTCAAAAACATAAAATCTGCAGCAAAAGAGGTTAAATGCAAAAGGGACAAGAGTCCCACCGGGCATGCCAAAATGTTTATGGTAAAAACAGAAACAACAACATTGAAAGACTAAATGAATTCAACCACAGAACCCTAGCCTAACAACAACAAAGATCCACCATAACATATGAAGATTACCTAAGACAATGCAAATCAAATGAAATCACAAATATTATACCATCACATGTCCAATAGGGTTTGGATCTCCATTCTTCCTATCTCCATTGATCTTGCTTGATATTTTTTCTCTCAGATTTTATGTGTGCACAAGAGTTCAACAAAGAACGAAAATGTGGTTGCAAGTAGGTTCGATCGCATATGAAAGTTTGAATGCTAGAATGCTTGAAGGATTGATTAACTGATTAGGGTTGATAATGAAGGGGGCATCTCCTTATATAGAAGACACTATAATAAATGGAGGGATAAGATTGAGAGGTGTAAAAGATAAATGGTCAGCTAGGATTAGACGATAGGTAAAAGAAATAAGAAAATAATGAGAGGGTAGGTAGTGTAGGAATTAAGAGATGAATGACATGTGTCATGGGTAGAAAAGGCTAATGAATTAATTAAATAAATAAAGATTCATTTAATTAATAGAGGAAGTGGGATCAATTAAATAAATAAGATATTTATTTAATTTAGGAAAAGGATAATTTAAATAAATAAATGTATTTATTTAAATGAGAAGTAAGGCTAGAAAAGGATAAATGAATTAATTAAATAAATAAAGATTTATTTAATTAATAGAAGAATTAGGCTTAAAATAATTAAATAAATAAAGATATTTATTTAATTAGATAGGACAATTTTAGGTGTCTATAGGATGTAATTTGGATGTGGGTTGATGTTGGCAGGTTTACTGGATGGTGGTATTGACATCCGATTTTTGTAGGGTGGTTTGATGGTTTTAGATGGGGGTTGGGGTGGTTTGATATTTGAGATAATCCTTGTTGACTATGTACTGCTTATTTCATAATATAATAAATAAATCATATTACCGATCAAAAAAATATATATTTAGATTGAAATATTAATTCTTCAAATAAAATAAAATGACGTAAAAATAAAAATAATGTAAAATAACCATTAAATAATTTATATAGAATAATGGATTGTCAAAATCTAATAACATTGAATAATAATAATGTAATTATTAGATTCAAAATTGATTCATGAATTGATAAAAATGAGAAGCTTGCTAATTATATTTACAATCTAATTCTATTTGGTCACAAGGTTCATTCACCATTGTATCTATCCAACTATCCACTGTTTGATCCCTCTTTCATCATCTATAAGTTATCAAACTCACTCTTGGATATGAAAATTAGGATATTTGTAGAATTAATAGGCACAAATACCATTAGATCTATTAAATATTCTACCAAATTTCTCAATTGTTGTATAGTTGTTCTTTGAATTATTTTTTAGTTTCTTCATATTCATAAAAGTCTCAATTTCAATTTTTTAATGGTAGAGTCTAGATAGGCCTCCTCTTCTTACCTTTGTTGTTTACCCAAATTAACTTAGGTCATTTATCAAGAATAAAACTAAGAATAAGAATAAGAAACATTAAAGTAATAAACAAAAGAAAATATTAAAGAAAAAAACATAACTGAACAACCTAAGCCTTCAACCATAGAAAAGAACACCCAATCATTAAATTTTAGATAATCCATAACATGCAATGTCTAAGCTAATAAGCATCATCTTCTATCAAAAACCTTGTTAACACTAGACCTATGCAATTGTAATTGGCACAATATTCATTGGCCCCACCTAGTCTTCAATCCCATATAATTGAATTCATTTTGATAATTCTCACTCACACATTGAATGGATGCAGTAGGAGGACATTTTTCAAATAGCAATGTGTGTGCCTATTAATTATTGAATAAATATTTTTTGTAAGATATTAATTTCTTTACCAGTAGTCCTAAATCATAAGCTCTATTAAATTTCCAAATTCGTACTTTAGGAAATAATTAAAAAACACATTGTGTAATTTACTTTTGTGTAAAACATATCTCAAATGATTAGTTTGATATCACAACTTTCCTCTTCAAATTGAATTGGGTCATTTGGAAAGAATAAAATTAAGAATAAGAATAAGAAACACTAAAAAAATAACCCAAAAAAATATTAAAGAAAAAAACATAACATGAATAACCCAAACCTTCAACCATAGAAAAGATCACCCAATCACTAAATTTTAGTTAATCCATAACATGCAACACTAGACTAATAAGCATCATCATCAATCAAAAACCTTGTAAACACTCACTATTGATAGTTCTAATACTTAATGTAAGTACAGATCCAATAGCCAACAAGATGAGAGGGGGGGGGGGGTTAATCATACAAACTTAATCTTCCATAAAAACATCAGATTCAACCTCAGTAGCATATACTTCAGTAATATGACCAAAACTGCTAAACATGCAAACTCAAAAGCATATAAACATCATAAACCTCATAACACCAGATTTAACGTGGAAACCCAAATAGGGAAAAACCACTGTGGGATTTCAGACCCACTAAGAAATATACTCTTCTAGAGTATGCTCGGTTAAAAGAAAATCCTATTAAAGATTACAAACACATTGCTAGATGTGACCCAGTTAAGGGATTTCCCTCAGATCTATTAGGATCTTCACCTTGTTAGAAGTGACCTTGTTAAAGGATTTCAAACACTCAATCAAAATGTCACCTTGCTAGAGGGTTTTACAAATAAGACTGTTAAGTCCACTCGGTTAAGAGTTTTTCTGTCACTTTCACAAAATAATAGTAATAAAAATCTATCTGCAACTTCACATCTAAAATGCTAAAGAAGATTCTTATTTGCTCAATACAATCTAGACATAGAACTAATCTTGTCCATCTGCTGGGCTTCTATACTCTGTTATTCAAACAGGTCTTCAAGCTTTTGTGCTCGGTAATCACTATGTAGCATTCCTGTGCATACATTTGCCCACATACATTATTTATCAATAGTTCCCTATTAATAAACAATTAGCTAACCGCTTAACCTCCTTGATCACATTTCCCATGATCAATCATAGCCATCAGATCTTCAAACTTTGACTAGGTTCAATGTATCCTTTGATCTGAAAATGTTTTACCCTACCTTGGAACTTGCATACATTTCTTGGAACTTGTGCTAGGGTATTGCGGTTCAATCTGAGCTGTAGATCTTCAAGCCGATTTTCTTTTGCCATAGATTCATTAACAAACTTCATGCATGACATACCAATCATTTAATCAGTTCCAGCTCATCAGCTTCCTTCATTAAATAACACATGTAACCATTTAATGTATTCTATTATAGCTTGGTTACAACTCGGTAACAACTCGATAAATACTAAACTTCACTCGGTAGACATTTTGCCTTCATTAACCGATAGTGATAACCTTAGGGTTTATCGACTAGGTTCCTTAGGGTTTATCGACTAGGTTCTTTGCTCGCTAACATAGTATAGTATTAACCTTACAATTTACAACATATGTATGATGTTAAAACAATCTACACATCATGATCTCATCATTGTCTGACTCAATAATAGTTGCCCATTGAATACCTTATTCATCCCCTTATTCATCATACTCTTTCTGTATCTTTTACCAACATCTTTATACTCTTCAAATCATACTTCTCAAGATATGGCAACATCATACTGAATTAGAAAGTCAATTTCTTGACATCAATGACAAAATAATAATATCAAGATAGTAAACATCCTTAATCAGTTATATCCATAATCATCAACAACCTTCTCAATATCCTTATTGAAATGCCAACAATCTCCCATTGTCTGTTATAATGTCAATTGCCAACAATCTCCCCCTTTGGCATTGATGGCAAAACCCATTGATTTGACCTTAAAAGGATTCGGATTGCTCTGATTCTAAATTGCTGAAATGCTCTCTTGCTGTCATCATAATTCTCCCACATACATTAGACTTGTCCTATTTTCTTCAGTCTTTTCAATCAGTCTTCTCTCCCTTATATTAGTCTTCTCCCCCTTTGACAACAATACCAAAAAGTAAATAACTAAAACATAATTTCTTCATGTATGAAGTGATTTCTTGCTGGTGTGTATCAACTGAGTCTCAGTCAGAGTATTTTGTCTTCAATTCTTGTTCCCTGTATTGTTTCCTAGATTATTTCCTATACACCTTTAGAAAACATCCTAAAGTGTGTAAATCAACATCAACTCTAAAAAGATATTCGCTGGAGTTATTGAATTGATGCTTTCATTGAACTCGATCAGTGAATAGAAGATAGGGGTAGGACCCCTAACTTACTTCTGAGATATTCAAAAGTGTCCCTTGGTAGTGGCTTGGTGAAGATATCTGCTATTTGTTTCTTTGTGCTAACATACTCCAACACCACTTTCTTCTCTAAGATAATGATATTTGATAGAGATGTGCTTTGTCTTAGAGTGCATAACGGGATTCTTTGAAATGTTAATGGCACTAGTATTGTCACAGAATATAGTTACTGGCTCGGTAACTTTCTCATTTATTCCTTCCAATAGTTGTTTGATCCATGCAATGTTGGTACAATTCAATGCTGCAACAATGTATTCAACTTCTATTGTTGACTGTGAAACACATCCTTGTTTCTTGCTAAGCCAACTCACTAGTATTTCTCCTAAAAAGAAAGCTCCTCCACTTGTGCTTTTCCTGTCATCAATGTTGCCTGCCCAATCAACATCAGTATAAACTTTTAAACCAAAATCATTTTCTTTCTGATATACTAAGCCATAATCCTTTGTGCCTTTCAAGTATCTAAAAATTCTTTTGATTGCTATCATGTGTGTTTCCTTAGGATCTACAGAGAATCTTGCAACTATACCTACTACATGTGCTATGTCTAGTCTGCTGTGAACAACATATTGTAGCTTTCCAATCATGGATTGGTAAAGTGTCTCATCAACAGATGCAGATTCATCATTCTTTGATAGTTTACAGTTGGTAGTCATAGGAGTACTTACTGGTTTTGAATCCTCCATTCCAAATTTCTTCAAGATTTCCTTTATGTACTTGGATTGAGTAATGAAAATCTCATTTTTCATTTGCACTATTTGTAAGCCTATAAAATACTTCATCTCACCGATTAATAACATCTCAAATTCTTTGTTCATTTCATTTCCAAAGTTCTTACATAGAGAGTCATTTCCACAAAATATAATATCATCAACAAATATGGCTGAGATCAGTATTCCATTTTCATCATTCATCATGTATATATTGCTATTCTCACTTGTCCTTATAAACCCAATCTTAATCAAATAAGAGTGCAATCTTTCATACCATGCTCTAGGTGCTTGTTTCAGACCATATAATGATTTATTCAATTTACATACTTGATCTTTATTATTGTCTTCAACAAATCCTTCAGGTTGTTCAATAAAAACTTCTTCTTCTAATATTCCATTCAGAAATGCAGATTTGACATCCATTTGATATACCTTGAAGTTTTTGAAAGCAGCATATGCTAACAATGTTCTTACTCCTTCAAGTCTAGCCACAGGTGCAAAAGTTTCACCATAATCAATTCCTTCTTCTTGAGCATAACCTTTGCAAACTAGTCTTGCTTTATTTCGAACGACCTCTCCTTTTTTATTTAGCTTGTTTCTGAAAATCCACTTTGTACCGATTACATTTTTGTCCTTTGGTCTTGGGATTAGTGTCCATGTGTCATTCTTCTTGATTTGATCAATCTCTTCTGTCATAGCATTTATCCAATCTTCACTGTTAAATGCCTCTTTCACTATTCTCGGTTCAAATTCAAATATCAAACATGTGTTTTGTCTCAATTTGTTCCTTGTCATCACTGGATCATCCTTATCTCCTATAATCTAACTCGGTGCATGATGTCTTCTGACATACTTGGCTAATACAGGCTCAGTAGGCTTTGTATGATCTTCTTCATTACTCGGTAATTGGATATTCTCTTCATTTTCTTCAAAAGTTCTCTCGGTAGGACTTGTCAGTTGAACATAGACAAATTCATCATAATCTTCTAGTTCCTTGGAATTTCCTTCATCATTTCTTTCTGCAAATTCATCAATTTTCACATTTGCACATTCTACTATTTTGTTAGATGATTTGATCAGACATTTAAATGCTTTGCTTCTAGAAGAATAACCTAGAAATGTTCCTTCTTCACTTTTTTGATCAAATTTACCATTTCTATCATCTTTGTGTACATAGCATCTACTTCCAAAGATTTTAAAATAACTTACATTAGTTTCTTGTCATACCAGATTTCATATGGTGTCTTCAAAGTACCTTTCTTTAGTTGTACTCGGTTCAAAGTGTAAACTGCAGTGCTTATTGCTTCTCTCCAAAATGTTTGTGACACTTTCTTCTCAATCATCAGGGTTCTAGCACAATCCATAATAGATCTATTTCTTCTCTTAGCTATTCCATTCTGCTGTGGAGTTCTCGGTGCAGAGACTTATCTTTTAATACCATGATCATTGCAGAATAAGTTGAACTTATCAGATGTGAACCCTGCTCCTCTATCTGATCTAAGACATTTCAGTTGTCTTCCCGTTTCATTTTCAACTCTTGCCTTGTACCATTTAAACATTTGAAAAGCTTCTAATTTTTCTTTTAAAAACATTACTGACATCATCCTTGAATAGTCATCCACAAATAATATAAAATAATTATCACCATAATAACTTTGAACTTTCATAGGACCACAAAGGTCAGTGTGCACAAGATCTAAAATTCCCTTAGAAGTGTAATACTTACTTGTAAAGCTTGATCTTGTCATCTTACCCATCTGGCATCCTTGGCACATAGCATTCTTAGGTTTTTCAAGACTCGGTAGACCTCTTACTCGGTGCTTCTTACTTATTTTGATTAGATTATCAAAATTTACATGACAAAACCTTTTATTGCATAACCAGGTATCATCTATCTTTGCATATAGACACTTGTTCCGAGTTGAGTCAAGGTGAAATGTGTTACCTTTTGTTTGTGTCCTGGTAGTAGCTAACTTTCCATTCTTGTCATGAACTTTGACAACTCCTTTCTGAAATTCTATTCGGTAACCTGTATTGTTTAGCTGTGCTACACTCAACAAATTGTATTTTGAACCTTTAACCCAATAAACATCATTGCATCTTGCATTGTCAAGAAGTGTTATAGATCCTTTACCTTTCATCGGACATGGTGCATCATTACCAAATCTTACATAGCCTCCATCATAATCTTCTAACATAACAAACATGTGTTTATCACCTGTCATATAATGTGAGCATCCACTATCTATGATCCAAGAATCATTAGTATTTATGTGAGATATTAAGGCTTTTTCTTCATACCTTTCTTCATCTGATCCATCTTTGATAGCCACATAAACTACTTCCTCTATATCAGTTTCATCTGATTTATCATCATTGGATTCCTCATCAGCTATTAAGCATGTCTTTCTATCTCTTCTTTTGAAGTCTCAGTGTCCTCTGTAATGATTGTCTTTCTGCCTGTCATCTCAACAATCTCTCTTTTCAGTAGAATCTTTGTCAGGATAGTTAGAAGCCATATGTCCTATCTTATCACAATTGAAACATTTCAAAGGTAGTTTTCCTTTATACTTACCTTTGCCTCTCGGTAACCTTCTGGCTAATAGTGCTTCAAACTCTTCCTGCTTTCTGATTTCCTCATACAGTTTGTGTACTTCTTCCATGTTCTTACGAAATCTTTCACTTGCTCCACTGCGATCTCCTTTAGAGTGCTTACACTTTCTTTCATTTTAATCATTAGATTCATCAAGATGAAAAGAACTAAATGCAGATTCAACTTTATTTACCGAAGATCCACTATTATCAAAGTTACTTAACTCAAATGCATGTAGCTTACCAATAGTGGCATCTAAAGAAACTGGCATATTAGGTATAGACCTCAATTCATTGATTGCAGAGACTCAGATTGCATAAGCTAGTAGAAGGGTTCTTAACAACTTACTTTTTATATCCTTTTCTTCAATAGTTCCACCTACTCCTTTGATATGATTGACAATATCCTTTAGTCTTGTACTATATTGAGTTATGTTCTCACCTTCATTCATCCTCATAGATTCAAGTTGTCCTCTTAGACTATCTACTTTTGCTCTTTGAACATATTCATCTCCTCCATATACTGATATGAGCTTATCCCACATAGCCTTTGCATCATTACAACCTTCTAGATCATTAAACTCTAAGTCAGTCAATGCAGATGTTATTTCAATCATTGCTTGGATATGTTCTTGCTTTGCCTTTATCTCTTCCATAGTCAATGGATAGGTGCTTGGTGTGATGAAATCATTCTCCAGATAATATACAACATATTCTCCAACTCCTGATAGGTGTTGCTTCATCCTTTTTTGCCATGTAGAGAAACTTGACTTGTTCAGCTTCGGTGCATCCCTCTTATACATCTTTGGATCTTTGCCTCAAGTACCTTTAAAATTTTCTTCCAGAGTCCAAAGCTATGATACCAATTGATAGTTTTGATACTTAATGTAAGTACAAATCCAATAGCCAACAAGATGAGAGGGGGGGGGGGTGAATCATACAAACTTAATCTTCCATAAAAACATTAGATTCAACCTCGGTAACATATACTTCAGTAATATAACCAAAACTGCTAAACATGCAAACTCAAAAGCATATAAACATCATAAACCTCATAACACCAAATTTAACATGGAAACCCAAATAGGGAAAAACCACTATGGGATTTTGGACCCACTAAGATATATACTCTTCTAGAGTATGCTCGGTTAAAAGCAAATCCTGTTAAAGATTACAAACACATTGCTAGATGTGACTCGGTTAAGGGATTTCCCTCAAATCTGTTGGGATCTTCACCTTGTTAGAAGTGACCTTGTTAAAGGATTTCAAACACTCAATCAAAATGTCACCTTGCTAGAGGGTTTTACAAATAAGACTGTTAAGTCCACTCGGTTAAGAGATTTTCTATCACTTTCACAAAATAACAGTAATAAAAATCTATCTGCAACTTCACATCTAAAATGCTAAAGCAGATTCCTATTTGCTCAATACAACCTAGACATAGAACTAATCTTGTCCATCTGCTGGGCTTCTATACTATGTTATTCAAACAGGTCTTCAAGCTTTTGTGCTCGGTAATCACTATGTAGCATTCCTATGTATACATTTGCCCGCATACATTGTTTGTCAATAGTTCCCTATTTATAAACAATTAGCTAACCGCTTAATCTCCTTGATCACATTTCCCATGATCAATCATAGCCATCAGATCTTCAAACTTTGACTAGGTTAAATGTATCCTTTGATCTGAAAACATTTTACCCTGCCTCGGAACTTGCATACATTTCTTGGAACTTGTGCTAGGGTATTGCGGTTCAATCTAAGCTGTAGATCTTCATGCCGATTTTCCTTTGCCATAGATTCATTAACAAACTTCATGCACTACATACCAATCATTTAATCAGTTCCAACTCATTAGCTTCCTTCATTAAATAATGCATGTAACCATTTAATGTATTCTGTTATAGCTTGGTTACAACTCGGTAACAACTCAGTAAATACTAAACTTCACTCGGTAGACATTCTGCCTTCATTAGCCGATAGAGATAATCTTAGGGTTTACTAGCTAGGTTCCTTAGGGTTTACCGACTAGGTTCTTTGCTCGCTAACATAGTATAGTATTAACCTTACAATTTACAACATATGTATGATGTTAAAACAATCTAAACATCATGATCTCATCATTGTCTGACTCGGTAATAGTTGCCCATTGAATACCTTATTCATCCCCTTATTCATCATATTCTTTCTATGTCTTTTATCGACATCTTTATACTCTTCAAATCATACTTTTCAAGATATGGCAACATCATACTGAATTAGAAAATCAATTTCTTGACATCAATGACAAAATAATAATATCAAGACAGTAAACATTCTTAATCAGTTATATCCATAATCATCAACAACCTTCTCAATATCCTTATTGAAATGCCAACAATCTCCCATTGTCTGTTATAATGTCAAATGCCAACAACTATTATGCTCCCCTAGTTTAAATATAAAAATGTTTATTTAATTTTTATAGAATTTTGAAGATTATTAGATGTGGGGGTAGAGATAGAGAGAGATATAAATATATAAAAAGCTAGAGTGAGGGAGATAAATAGATATGAGAAAGAAGTAGAAAGATATAGAAAAGGGAGTGATAAGGAGATATAGATATAGAAAGAGGGAGAGACATCTAGAGAGAGATAGAACTTGAGAAAAATAGACAATGAAGAGAATAGAGAGAGAATAGAGAGAGAGAGAGAGAGAGAGAGAGAGAGAGAGAGAGAGAGAGAGAGAGAGAGAGAGAGAGGTATGAACACAAAACAATTTAGTGTATTCCTCATTTTATGTTTCTATAGTGTTGTGGTAAGATTTCAAATAAATATCAAGTTGCAATTTGAATTATTACTTGTGTTTTAAACCTATAGTACATTGTGTTTCTAGCCTAAATTCTAAAGATCAATCACATCAATACCAAATTGCTTGATAATTAATCATAAGTTATTAAAAGTCATGATTTTATACCCTTCAAAACACCTTTGTTAATCGTTCCTATTCATAATTCCCATCATACTTCCTAATTATTCCTATCCACCTTGCTTGTCATGCCTTCGAGCCCTAACATTTCTTTATCTATATCTATCTATATGTCTCATATATGTCATATATGTAGACATACATATATTCATATATCTATATCTATCTATCTATCTCTCCCTCCTCTCCCTCATCTCTCTCTCATGCTCTCTCTCACTCTCTCATGCATAACCATCACTTGAAGCTACTAGTAAAATATAAAACTATATTATCTTTTTGAGTAACTCTTGACCATCCCCCAAATATACATTAATTTATAAATCACATGTAATTTTTATCTTCTAAGAAAATTACAATACTTATTTTTGCTCCTAAATCATATAAAAACTCTATCATCCCCCCCTAGACACTTCTTCTCACATATATCTATCTCCATCTCTCCCTTCCTCTCTCTCTCTCTCTCTCTCTCTCTCTCTCTCTCTCTCTCTCTTAGAGGTCCCTACCTCCTTATCTCTCTCCCTCTCCCTCCCTCAACCCCTCCATTCCTCCCTCTCTCTAATTTTGGCTCTCTATCTAAACCCCTCCCTTCCTCTCTCCCTCTCTCTAACATGGGCTCTCTCTATCTCTATCTCTAGTCTCTTCCTCTCTTTCCATCAACCTCTCTCTCTATCTCTCTCACATTGTGTTTTTGAACCTATAAAATATTCGTTCATGGTTGATAAGATATGGTTTTTTTCCTCATTTGACATTATCTCAAACGAATAGGTGGATATTACAACCTTCATCTTTTGGTAATATAGGCTTGTGCACCCTAACAAAGTGTACTCATGATTTTATATTGTTCTAGGGTTCTGATAGGATTGCATTATAAATATGAATATGCAGGTTGAAATAAACATTGTGTTCTTTAACCTCAAGAATCTAAGTTTGAATATGGTTTGTCAAATGCATTTTTTTACTCATTTGATGCTATCTCAAATGAATAGTTGGATATATCAATCTCCCTCTTCAAGTAAAAAAGGTATGCACACCTCAACAAAAATGTATTCCTCATTTTATGTTAATGTAGGGTTAAGATAGAATTTCATCACAAGTTGAAATACACATTGTGTTTCTCAACCTACACAAACTTAGTTCATGATTGGTAAGGTGTATTTATATGCTCATTTCATGTTATATGAAATGAATGGTTAGATTTCACATTGTGTTTATCACCACAATGAATAAACAGGTAGCCCCGCCACCTCGCAACAAGGAAGACTAGAGAAAAATGAACCTGCGGGCTTATCCCATGGCTTTATCATTTATCCTTATAGAATTGCTTTCATCAAACTTTTTTTCTGATTTATTTCATCTTGGTTTCTAAAGAATATACTTTTTAATGAGTTCATTTTGATCATTCTTACTCACACATTGAATGCATGTAGTAGAAGGACATTTTTCAAATAGCAATTTGCATGCCTACTAATTGTTGAATAAATATTTGTTATGAGATATCAATTATACTTACCACTAGTCCTAAATCATATGAAAAATCTACTAAATTTCCAAATTCATACTTTATGAAATAATTGAAAAACACAATGTACATAATTCACTTTTGTGTAAAACACATCGTGGAAAACATATCTCAAATGATTAGTTTGATATCACAACCTTCCTCTTCAAGTAATAGTGATATGCACACCCCAACAAAATTGTATTCCTATTTTTTTTTTATATAAAATAAAATCCTACTACAACCTTCCCCTTCAAGTAATAGAGATATACAAAACACAATGATTATCTCAACTTGCAACTTCACATACACAATGAAATCCTATTAGAACCCTATATTTATTTATTATCCTTTGCACACCCTCTTTTATGCCTCCACTATCTTACATTATAAAAATAAGAACTTTTAGAACCTATTAGAACACCTCAAAATTTTGAGTTCCCTTGTAGATCCATATTGGAAGACGTAAAAGTGTTGCATGATGGCGGGGGCTCAAGCCATAAGCCTTTCCTCGTCACCTCGCAAGGTCTATTTTGCACTTGAAGAAGTGTTGCGAGGTAGCAGGGTGTGTGTCAAAAAGAAGAAAATCTTACCCCGCATGGCCTCTTCTCCAAGCAATTACATTCCGCGGGGTGGCGGGATGTGGGTATTGTGTTATGAGATGGGCGGCCCCGAGACCCTGCAAAGGCAAAAGTAGGCAGAAAAATCATCCCACAAGGTGGTGGGATGGATCTTAGGAGCAAGGGAAAGTTCACCCTGCGGGGACCTAAGCTCCTTAATAAACACAATGCGGGCTGACGGGATAGCTTACAATGCAGGAGTAAAGTGATTACCCCTCCACCCTATGAGCCAAGCATGATAGCACCGCGAGCGAGCGGGATGATGAAACTACAAAGGAAAAAGTAACCCCCACTACCCCACTAGCCAAATACAATGAATATGATAGTACCACGGGCTAGCGGGATAAAGAAGAGTAGGGAAGGAAAGATAGCCCCACTACCCTGCAATAAGGAGGATTGAAGAAAATTGGCCCCGTGGGGTAGCAAAATGGAAGAAACATGAAGCCCCGCTATGTCGCAGGGAAAAATAACACAGAGAAGGGTGGTGAAAAAATTATTAAAGACAAAACTTTGGGAAAATAAAGAAAATCAAAGGTGGAAAAGGAAGAATTGTAGGGAAAGATAGCCCCACTACCCCGCAATAAGGAGGATTGAAGAAAATTGGCCCCGTGGGGTAGCAAAATGGAAGAAACATGAAGCCCCGCTATGTCGCAGGGAAAAATAACACAGAGAAGGGTGGTGAAAAAATTATTAAAGACAAAACTTTGGGAAAATAAAGAAAATCAAAGGTGGAAAAGGAAGAATTGTAGGGCACCATGTTAGGGGTCAAGGAGGTCAAAGATTTGATTGTAGCTATCCAATCTTGGATCAATGGTGGATTTTGAATTTCAAGGCTACCAACTCATCGAGCTTGCACGTAGGAATTAATGGTAGCCTTCCTCTTCTTCTAAAAGAACTCAGGTTCCCATCCTCCTAGTAGGTTGCCACCGAAGATACCTAATTCTATAAGTACAATCATCTCAGAGGCTCAAAAGGATTAATAGAAAAAGGATTAAAAACAACGTGGAATACACTTTGGTGTAAAACACAATGTAGAATACACTTTTGTCTAAAACACAATGTGTAAAATATATATTAAATGATTAGTTTGATATCACAACCTTCCTCTTTGGATAATAGAGGTATGTGCACCCCAACAAAAGTGAATTTCTTATTTTATGTTGTTTTAGGATTATGATAATTATAAATATAAATTTGTAGGTTAAAATACACATTGTTGATTTTAACCTACACACACTTAGTTGTGATATTTAACATGTCTTAATTACTTAAGATGAAGATTGTGATATCCGACAATTTAGTTGTGTTTTGCCTTAACGACTAAGAAAATTTTGGGATTATTTTGAGATTTCTCTTTATTTATCATTGCATGTTGGGATTCTTTTATGTTGATATCCAACAATTTAAGTAGGGGAGAGGGTCTGAAGGTGGGCCATTTTAACTTTTCAAACTAAAATGGTATTGTACATGTCATGTTGGTATCAAAAAAATTAAGTAGAGAAGAGGGTCTAATAGTGGACCACTTCTACTTTTCAGATTGACATGGTATTGCACATGTTGTATTTGCACCATAAACAAATTATAACTACGAATTTAGGGATGTGGAAAGTTAAAATCATTTGTTTTCAGTATTGTATAAGTCTCGAGAAGGGGAGACCACTTTTTTAGGGTTAAAATTTATGTTTCATCAGAGATGTTGTATTTAGACTAGGCTTGGTTGTAGAGCTCCAACAACTCACCACATGTTCATATTGACTTGTTTTTAGAGAGGGGGAGATATAGAGAGACTTGAGAGGTGGATGGATGCTGCATTGAGTTGTCATTGATGTCAACATACATAGATGCATAATTGATCAAGTTGAACATTGAGGGGAGAAGTGTTTGCTCAGATAAAGATGACATAGGCAAAAGTGTGGGAGCTTGAATTTGATCACACCATGTGTTTACTGCATTAGATCAAACAATGTGTTTATCACCACAGTGAAGAAACAGATAGCCCCGCCACCCCGCAACAAGGAAGAATGGAGAAAAATGACCCTACGGGTTAATACTACTACATTAGATCAAATAGTGTGTTTATCACAATAGTGAAGAAACAGGTAGCCCCACCACCCTACAACAAGGAAGACTAGAGAAAAATGGCCCTATGGGGTAATACTACCGCATTAGATCAAACAGTGTGTTTATCACCACAATGAAGAAACAAGTAGCCCCGCTACCCTGCAACAAGGGAGATTGGAGAAAAATGACCCCATGAGGTAATACTACTGCATTAGATCAAATAGTGTGTTTATCACCACAGTGAAGAAACAGGTAGCCCCACCACCCCGCAACAAGGAAGATTGGAGAAAAATGACCCTGCGAGGTATTACTACCACATTAGACCAAACAATGTGTTTATCACCACAATGAAGAAACAATGTGTTTATCATCACAGTGAAGAAACAATTTGTTTATCACCACTTAGGAAAAATTGATTCTTTAGATTTATAATCAATATGAAAAAAATGTATATGACATGATACAAACAATTATGGGTACCATTTTTTAGCAATATATATGATATGATAAAAAAATTGCACTTAGCTCGAGTGATGCAATGGAATATTTGTTGTTGATAAAACAATATTTGTGAATGATATGAAAGTGTAGCATTATTTTTTTTTAGGATAAAATAAAAAATATAAATATATATGAATTTCTAGATATTTTGTCATATCACCATTTAGACAAAATTGATACCTTAGATTTATTATCAATTAAAAAAAAATGAAAAAAAAAACTTTGGTATGTTGTAAAACACAATGTGTAATGCACTTTTGTGTAAATCATGTTGTATAAAACATATCCAAAATGATTAGTTTGATATCACAACCTTCCACTTCAAGTAGTAGAGCTATGCACACCCCCCAACAAGTGTATTCCTAAATTTACTTTGTTCATAGGATTGTCATAGGGTTCCAATATAAATATAAAGTTATAGGTTAAAATACACATTATGTTTTTCAACCCACACAAACTTAGTTGTGATATCCAACATACCTCTATTACCTAAAGAGGACGATTGTGATATCCAAACATCTATTTGAGATAACATCAACTGAGAAAAAAAAAACATCTTATCAACCATGCACTAAACTTCTACATGTTGCAAAACACAATGGGTAGTTCAACCCGCAACTTCACATATACAATGAAATCCTATTAGAACCCTATACCAATATAAAATTAGTAATACACTTTTTTGGGGGGAGCATACCTCTATTACCTAAAGAGGAAGGTTATGGTATCCAACCATTCATTTGAGATAGAATCAAATGCAAGAAAAACACATCTTACGAATTGTGAACTAAGCTTGTGTAGGTTGAAACACACATTGTGTTTTCCACCATGTGTTTTGCACCACATTTTTTATTTATCTATGTTTTCCACACTTTTGGTATAAAATCTTCTTAATAATGCATCATTTACATTCTTGTAGTCAAAACATAACAAAACTTTTATGACCTACAATACACTCTATAGTTCCCAAAATATTTCTCAACTGTGACAAAAAAATTGTAAATCTAGAAATCTAAGAGTAAACTATAACTATCAACCCTTATATCATATTCATTATCTCTTGTTAAAAATATTACACATTTTTTTGTCTTTTATTTTGGATAATAGTATTTTAGTCATTACTTAAATGTTGACTTGTTAGATCTAGCTTGAATAATTAAAAAATATATAGATTCACATAATGTATGACATTCTTAATTTATTAAAATATAAATCACAAATCTTAACAATCATTAAGAGATTGTAGTTTAACTAGCATATCAAAGTGTTTAATTTTTTCATCTTTCCACTTTAATAAGATTTTTTAACTATAAATATACTAGAAGAAAGATCAAAGAGAAGAGGGGAAAACCTTAGAAATCATTTGAAAAAAAAATATGCACAAGAAAGTGTTAGGTCCAACAAGGAAAGCTAATGTACTGAGAGGGGAGGGGTGAATCAGTACTTCAAAACTTTTCCTCAAAAACAATCTTACTGATAAACATAAACTGTGTACAGTTGATCTCATAATATATAATGCTAAAACATAATCATAGAAATAACATCCATACACATTTCACTCCATAACACAAAGATTTTGGCTATGCAGAAACTCTTGGTTAGAGAGAAAACTGCGGTGGTGATGACACCCACAACTTCACTACTGCAATAATAAAGGTTGCTCGGTTAGAGCTACATGTTTAGCTATTTCTGATAGCTTACCCTGTTAGGAGTATCAAGATCTTTAGATCTACCTGGCTAAAGGATTTTACAAACACTTTTACAAAATGTTGTACCTAGTTAAAGGCTTTACAATTTATAGACTTTGTTAGAGTCTTTTACCCTGTTAAAGGTTTCTAACACAACTTAAAATAATTCAATCAAAATCTTTACAAAATATCTACAACTTTACATCTGAAATGTTATAGCAGACTCTATGTGCTCAATATGAAATTACCATGCTCATAGCATACCTCGGTAATTGATAGATCAACTCGGTGACCTCTTATGTATACTCTGTCCCTTAAATTGTTTTCCTGAAAAATCTTCTCGGTGACCTCTGAATATCTTTGTTCTATCATCTAATCTTAACTTCTCTCAATATTTTCTTTTTCAACTCATCATCTTCCCTCTATATGTTAGATACTCAAATCACTCTGTATATATAGATCTCTGAGGCGGTGATCTTGTTCATACATCGATCATACAAACATGTTTTATCGAATGAATAAACATATAAATTATTTCATTGGATAAACTTCCTCAAAATCATACAAAATCTTTAAGTGCAATTCCCTATGTAATAACGGTTCCCTGTTCTCGAATCTTGTAAGGTGTTTCCACATATGTGTCCAGGTTCATTGAATCTGGTAACACATTTCCACTCAATTCAGATTAAATTGGTATAGCTTCTTTGCTACTCGGTGGACATAAGAAATTGACTCGATAGGTAGCTTGGTATATTTCATCTCGGTGACTAGCCTTTCTTCTGCAACCGACACCCTTAGTACTTAGCGACTGAGTATTCCGATAGTATTAACTGACTAGAGTATATAGGATGACTTTGGACATAAAACTAATGACAACTTAGTGAATAGTAACCATCTCCCCTTTTGACATTAGTTTGGTATGTTTGAAAAAACTCCTTTCAAAGTCATAACACAGAATCTACATACTTACAAAATTTGACTAAAATGACAGTATATACATTTGTTCAAATACATACTTCAAATACATACTCCCCTCATCAATATGCTGTACAAAACTTGATTTGCATGCTCCTGATGTTCCATGCTCCCCCTGTCAATTTCATCTATACACTCAGATACTCTGTATACTCGGTACACTCCCCCTTTTTGACAAACATCAAAACTAGTTACCATTCGGTGGCGGCAACTGATCAAAAATAGATTTATACTTAGTACAAGCATTTTTGAGAGCGTTGGTAAGTGCACCCTTGACACTTTCCATTAAAGAATTTTGAGCTGTAATATCAGCTAACAATGAAATCAAACCATCTAAAGTGCTTCCCTCTGCTTGTGTGGATAATTGGGTAGCTCGGTTGATCTGCTCTTGTACTGATGTCAGATGGGGAATATATAATGTCTGAAGAGTCATAATATCCATCCTTATTTTGTGCTCTTCATTATGAAGTTCTAATTGCTGAGCCATAAGAGTTTATAGCTTTATATAAAAATTCTGAATAGAATTTGGCTCGGTAGTCAGTTTATTTGAGAGATCAGTAATCTCTTTTTCAAAGATTTCGGTCTTATGCTTGATATCTTTAATAAAGAATGAAAATGTACATAATTTCTAGAACAAATAAATAATGTGCTTGAGTTGAGGGGACAACTCAACAATGAATCTAACAAGCTTGACTTTACCTATAGCAATTTCTTTCTGCACTTCTTCAATCATCTTGGCAGTTAGCTCTTTTTCTTTTAATCTGCTAAGGTATTCTGATGCCTTTACTGCTGATGTTTCCAATTGAGTGAGTAGTTCATCCAGTTGCATATGGATGGCAACATCTTTACTTACGATAGCTTCAGGTAGCATGTTTATCAATAATGCTTTAACCTTATGAAGTACTCGGTTCTTCTTCTTAATAGCTATTTGTTTTTCCTGTTCTGCTTTGGCTTTGCAAAGCTCACCAAATTCAATAAGTGCTTGCCCTTTTAGTTTTGAAATGTCAACATTCGGCAACACAATAGGCTTTGACAGATCTATCTTGAAACCGTGCTTCTTTGCTTTCTTCTCCTTTGATGATGATGCCTTCACCGGTTGAATGAGTACAATAGCTTTGGAGGCTTGATCTTCCTCGGTATGTTGCCCGGTGGGAGCAACACTTTTGTAGGTTCTTGTAGCCTCTATTGTAGCCTTCGGTGTTTCCTTGCATGGGGTCTCAGTAGCAACAGTTTCAGTGCTTGCAGGAGCTTGAGAAGTTTGCTCGCATGTGGCCTGAGAGGTAGATTCACCTTGTGTAGCCTTTTGATCCTCTTTGCCTTGTTTTGTGTCCTGAGGTTTCTCGATTGACACTTGTTGAGTTACCAAAGGATAGGACTTAACCTGTTCCAAGACTGATTTGCTGGATACCAGTTTGGCATAGGCATTTCCTTCTATCATTTCTTCTTCCTATGCCTCAATGTCCATGACATCCTCATCTAGTTGAATAGTTGAAGCAGGATCTTGCTTGGTGATGTCAACTATTTCCACTTCACCTTGAGGTTCTTCAGTTTGAATTCTGAAAATTTCTTGCCATTTTTCTTTAGTTTCCTTTTTTACTTCAAGATAAAGTCCATTCATCATTTTCAAGGCCCTTTGCTTTACTTGAAAACTTGTCAGTTAGTTTTTCAAATGATTTCTTATATCATCTACCGACATATCTGGAAAGAGATGTACCAAAACTATTTCTTTTATCTGCTTCTCCGAGTCCATAGCATATTTCCATCTGTTGTCAATATGAGAGTACAATGCTTTTGGAAGAAAATCAGTTACTTCCAATGGAACTACTCGGAATTTGAGAAGTGTACACACTACTGACTCTTCTATTTGCCTCTTTTCTTCTTCTGTCTGGGAGTCATATTTTACATACCCGAATGACCTAAATCCTCCATATTGTTTCAATTTTGCACAAAAGTTGTCAACACTGTGTACATCTTCCTTTGTGCTTTTAACAATCTGAAATTTATTTTCATCTTCAGATTCTGTGTCACTTGACTCCCTATTCAAAATGAGTCTCCTGGTTGACTTTCTATACTTGTCTTTGTAACTTTAGGCAATTCAACATTTTTTTGCCTCTTACTGAGTGACACTGCAGATGATCTAGTGTTAGGTTGCTTAACTGGTGGAGTCGGTGATACCTTAGTTGTTTCTTGTTTCTTTCTTTTCAATATTTTTCCCTTTGGCAACTCGGTGCTTAGAGTGATGGCTGCTTCTTGAGCTTCAGATTCTTCCTCAATTGAAAGTTGATCATCTTTCCTACCTGTTGGCTTAGTAGGTGTGGAGGTAGAACCTTCTCCAAATTTCTCAGTTAAGTCTTTTATCATTTTAGTGGCTTTTCTGGTAGCCTTTGGTACAACTATGCTCATTTTTACCTTCTCTTTTACCTCTTCATAGGTACCGTATTTGATCTTGGTCGAGTGCCTTGGAAGTGCCAGAAAGGCATCTATCTACTATTGAGTAATATCAAAATCAATCTCATAACCCATAGGTGGTAAAGATTGAGTTCTGGGTTCTACTACATTGACATAATAGTAGTCAGTGTTCACTTCAAAACATATAGTATCCTTATATTTTTCCACTAGCTGAGGTGGGAGCCTGTACTTGTTATGCATCTTTTCCTGAAAATTATTAAAGTAATCATCAATTATCTCATTGAAATTATCACCTAGCTGATTGATAAAATCATTTATCTGATGGGTGATTGGTCGGTGTAATTCCCAAACAATGTTACCGACTGAAGGAAAGAACTTCTAAAAATAGAAGAACATGCACACTAAGAGTTACCCAAACTTTAGTGTGTTAGCAGTGTTATTCTTCTTAGGTTTCCTTATTGTGTTGAGATTTTCAAAAAGATTCTTTAACAGTACTTCACATAGATCAATTTTCATACCCTTTTTCACAATTTTATAGGCCAAATCCACAACTGCACATGGTACACTATTTTCTCTTGCCGACTAGAAGAAACAGTAACCAATGACTCTAATTGCAAACTTTAGTTCTGCATCTATTACATTATTCAACTTAAGACCTCTACAATCAGACTCCACTCCCATTAAAGTTATCAGTTCCTTCTGTGAAATCATCTTCTGTGCTCGGGCATGGTTGAATATAGGGTATCCGGTTATTATGTGAATAATCTCCTTGGTGATCTTGAACAGTTGATCCTCTAACCACATAAAGTCATCATGCACTCTGCTCAAGACAAATTTTACCCATTGGGGTTTGAAAACTTGAGGATAGGTTAGGGCTTCGGTCAATCCCTTAGCCTTGATATGCTCATACTTACTATCCAGGATTCCATCGGTGCATAGTTCATCATACATGTCCTTAATGTCGGTATGACCTAGCTCTTCTACACGACACTTAGTATAAAATTTGACATCTTCAACCAATAGAACCCTATTCGGAATAAGAGAAAATGCAGTTTTCTCATTGGGTTCAGATGCCACTTTGGGAGGTAAGGAATACTTAAGTGAGGGCTTCTCAATAGTCTCAACTACAACGGGTTTCTGCATCTTGGGAGCTATTTCAAACTTGGATTTCTACTAACAAAATAGCTTAGGGTTTCAACTAACTAGAAAACACTTTCGACTTAGTAAATATAATGCAAACATTCACAACTGATATTGATCGGTTAACTCACTTGAAAATGCATTTAAGATTGTATGAAAATGCCTTGAATTCGCTCTGAAATGTTTGATCGCCTTTGATTCGCTTAGCTCTACTCTTTGAAAACTGGTAAGTGTAAAATGACTACACAAAGAACTTTAAATACACCCTTTACCTTATCGAGCTTCATGCAGTTAGGTAAGATAAGCATTAAATACACTTGGTTTCACTTTACCGACTAACTTCCTTATATTCTTTTACCGACTAGGCAAGTTTACTGCATTTACCGACTTCTCTGGTAAATCATAAGACTAGATACAATTTCAAAAAAAATGTTAATACATCTTAGCTATGCAGATTTTGGAATTATGTTCATGATTAAAATAGGAACTGTTAAGATCTAACCTTGTGAAAACGCAATCCCTTCATACCTTTATTGATTAATTAGAAGTAGATGCACCTAACTCGGTAGGTAAGGTGCTTTCTTCATTATTTGACCCATTTTCCTTCTTTTTCCAGATTTTCTGTAATTTGATTCTTATCTCTTCAGTATCTCCTCTGGGTTGATCTCTGCAATCTTTAGCCAAGTGTCCAACTTTATGACAATGAAAGCATGTCATTCCAAGATTTCTCCATGATCTCCGGTTGTACATTCCAAACCTTATCAGACAGTTTGCACTTATATGTCCATACCTTCCACAACATTCACACCATATCCTTGTATTGTAATCCCATGGTACTGCAATATATTGTCGATTGAGATCTGTGTGAGTTTGGTAGCTTCTATCATTTGCTCGATGTGGAGGCCACATATAGTTTTTCTGCTTAAACCAACGCTTCTCGGTACTATGTCCATATTTATTGCAGTTTTTGCATAACCCCTTGAATTTTGCCTTCTGATAATTGCTAACAGACTTTGTCCTACATTGTTTAGATGTGTGACCATACTTATTGCAATTATAACAATAACCATCAGACCTAGTGACATTCGGTTGCTTACCTTTTCTTATTTCGCACATGTTGGCAGTATGTCCTTGTTTTCCATAGTAGTTGCAAATAGGCTTCTTATCTTTCAACTTATCTTTGTTTCCAGCCTTCTTTGATGATTCTCCTTTCTTGGTGGTGTTGATTCCTTTGTCAATAGAGTTGTTTCTTTTGTAACCAAGTCCGTCAGATTTGTTGGGTGATCTTGTGTTTAGTTGCTCGTCCAATATTCTTGACACTTCATAGGTTTTCTTTAGTGTTTCTTTTGACTTCTTTTCTGCTTCAAGTTCATCGATCAATCTTGATAATTCAAGTTTCAATGCTTGGTTCTCATTTTCTTTTAGAGTTGCTTCATGGTGTGCATAACCCAATTGATCAGATAGATTATGTTGAATTCCAGTCATCCTTGTGATTTCATCATTCCTTTCAGACACCAATGCTTCTAGCTATTGTTTTTCTCTTTCTATATCTCTTATGTTATCTTCAGCTGTTCTCAATGCATCAAGATTTTCAGTCATCTGTGTGCTGAAATACTCATGTTCCCTTCTCATTACTTTTAGCTGATCATTTAGTGCTTTGTTCTTTTCTTTCAATTCTACAATCATTTCTTCAGTCTCTTCTGATATGCTGTTCTAGATGATGTCTCAATTTGTTCCACCAACTCTTGTGAGTCTTGTAAATCATCAGACAATCTTCTTCTGACTTTCAGTGATTTTTGCATTTGTCTATACATGTCTGCAATCACTTGATTAACATGATCCAATTCTTCTTGGAGATTCATAATTCTGCATGATTGTTTATAGCCTTCCATTGATGGGATCTTTCTCTTTAGGTTGTAAAACCCTTTTTCAATAGTAGGGCTCTGATAGCAATTGTTAGGTCCAAAAAAGAAAGCTAATGTACTGAGAGGGGAGGGGTGAATTAGTACTTCAAAACTTTTCTTCAAAAATAATCTTACTGATAAACATAAACTATGTACAGTTGATCTCATAATATATAATGCTAAAACATAATCATAGAAATAATGTCCATACACATTTCACTCCATAACACAAAGATTTTGGTTACGCAGAAACTCTTGGTTAGAGAGAAAAACTACGGTGGGGATGACACCCACAACTTCACTACTGCAATAATAAAGGTTGCTCAGTTAGAGCTACATGTTTAGCTATTTTTGATAGCTTACCCTGTTAGGAGTATCAAGATCTTTAGATCTACCTGGCTAAAGGATTTTACAAACACTTTTACAAAATGTTGTACCTAGTTAAAGGCTTTACAATTTATAGACTTTGTTAGAGTCTTTTACCCTATTAAAGGTTTCTAACACAACTTAAAATAATTCAATCAAAATCTTTACAAAATATCTGCAACTTTACATCTGAAATGTTATAGAAGACTCTATGTGCTCAATATGAAATTACCATGCTCATAGCATACCTCAGTAATTGATAGACCAACTCGGTGACCTCTTCTGTATACTTTGTCCCTTAAACTGTTTTCCTGAAAAATCTTCTCGGTGACCTCTGAATATCTCTGTTCTATCGTCACATCTTAACTTCTCTCAAGACTTTCTTTTTCAAATCATCATCTTCCCTCTATATGTTAGATACTCAAATCACTCTGTATATATAGATCTCTGAGGCAGTGATCTTGTTCATACATCGATCATACAAACATGTTTTATCAAATGAATAAACATAGAAATTATTTCATTGGATAAACTTCCTCAAAATCATACAAAATCTTTAAGTGCAATTCCCTATGTAATAACGGTTCCCTGTTCTCGAATCTTGTAACACGTTTCCACATATGTGTCCAGGTTCATTGAATCTGGTAACACGTTTCCACTCGGTTCAGATTAACTCGGTATAGCTTCTTTTCTACTCGGTGGACATAAGAAATTTACTTAGTAGGCAGCTTGATATATTTCATCTCGGTGACTAGCCTTTCTTCTGTAACCGACACCCTTAGTACTTACCGACTGAGTATTCCGGTAGTATTAATCGACTAGAGTATATAGGATGACTTTGGACATAAAACTAATGACAACTTAGTAAATAGTAACAGAATGGAAGAGTTTATCAATGGAATTATTTAGAAATTTGTAGACATAAGAAGTTTTTTCAAAGTAATCTCATTTTTAAAGTGGCTATCCAAAATCTACATATATTAGTGGCAAGTTACTATATCCGTTCTAGATTTAACTTCAGCCACGTGCAGGGGATCCAACCCAAACGCACCTCTGAGGGTTTGAACCTTGGTGGATGGCATTTATATCTCTTACCATCATTCACACCAATTGTGCCCAACCAATTGAGCTACAACCCTTTAGGATAAATGAGATTTTTTTATATGTTTCTAATTTTTAATATGTAAAGCTTTTATAGACCATTCAATAATAAAATTAATAGTTTCATCAGTATATGACATCTTTTATATTTGAATTTTTTATTTATTTTTATATTTCTATGTTTTAATTATGAAAATGTACATAATTCTAAATTCAAATATATGTAAAAACTTTATGGACCGTTTTTTTAACTTGTATAAAATCTTAACATATTAAAATATGAGAAGAATAATTTTTTAATTTATGAACATGTTTTTATATGGGTAAGTGCACCAAGATGGTGTGCAAAAGGGGGGGTTTAAGTGGACACATTTTTTTTCTGAAATCAACTAAACCTGAACTTGGAGGAGAAATTTGAGAGTCATCCACTCAAAATATGAAGATACTCAAAGAACAAAGATTGTAGTACTCTGAATACAGTTTTCAAACTACTATTTTTTTTCAAAATTGGACAAGATTAAGGGGGTCAAATCCTTCATGCACGGAAAAAAGATCCTGATTTTTACTAAACATAACATAGTGTCCAACATGCGCATCAAAAAAGTCATAGTTAGATTTAGTATTTTGACAAATACTTTGGTAGAAAGATAGTTAAGAGTGAGAACTAGAAGTTGTGTATTTTTTTGTAATTTTTTGTTGAGTAATTTTTTTATGATTTTTCAAATCGGATGCATCCTAAAAATCAGGTACTTGTTTGTGCACGAAGGATAACTTGCAACAAAATAATCAAAAATGCAATTTTTTTTAAAGTGTAAAGAGTAAAGTACACTACAATAATGTAGAAAGTTTTTAAAATTTGGATAAGTAGATCAAAAGTTATTAAAAAATTGGTACACATGTCTCTGAGAACTATGGAGACATTGGTAAAAGAAATTCAAGAATAATATGTTATTGTTGTTCAAATTTTTAAAAAATTATATGGTTAGAAAGCTCAGAAGATGGGTGAAAATATGGTGGCAATTTTAGAAATACCAAGTTGATGAGGTGTAAACTTGATGATGACAAAGTCAAGAAACCAACTTGATAAAACAAAACACATCAAAAAAGAGGGAATGGAGGGAAATCAAAATTCCAACCCCCAGCCTTGACATCCAAGCCTATTCACAAGCCTAAACGCACTAAACGTGTACAAGTTTATTTAAAGTAATAGCACATACGAGGTTTGTAGAGACAAAAGCATGTAGGGGTTTGTAGAGACAAAACTGCGTATGCGTTTTAGGTAAACAAAACCCGTATGGGTTATGTTAACATAAAGTCTACATTCTAATATATAGAAATACATATGTATGTTTGTAATATGTGAATGTGTATGTATACATATATGTATATGTATATATGTATATATAATATGCATGTATATGCATATAATATGTACATGTATAATATGCATATATATAATATGTATGTATATGTATATAAAATGTGTATGTGTATGTATACATATATCTATGTAAAATATATGCATATATATTGTCTCTTAATATCTTATTACATTGTATTCCTACCCTCTTTAAATCTCTCTCTCTCTCTCTCTCTCTCTCTCTCTCTCTCTTAGGACCCCACATAACCCCTAATGAGATCATATAAGGTCCCTTAGCTCACCATATGACCCCTTAAGAGCATATGATGTTTTAACACATGTGTGGCCCCATGAGGACCCCACATGACCCCCAATGACACCATATGACCCCTTAGGACCATGTATGATATCATAAGGGACCTAAGGGGTCATATGGTGTTGTAACACATGCATGGCCCAATTAGGACCCCACGTGACCCCTTAGGAGCATATGATGTCCTAAGGGGTCATATGGTGTTCTAATGGGATATGGTGTTGTAATACATGTGCAACATTGTTAGGACTCCACAAGACCCCTAATGACACCATATGACCCCTTAACACACCACATGACCCCTTAGGACCATATGATGTGTCCTAAGGGGTCACATGGTGTCCTAAAGGGTCATATGGTGTTCTAACACATGTGTGGCCCCATTAGGACCCCAAAGACCCCTAACAAAAACATATGACCCCTTAGTACATCACATGACCCCTTAGGACCATATGATATCTTAAGGGGTTGTATGTTGTCCTAAGGGGTCATATGATGTTCTAACACATGCGCGACCCCATTAGGACCTCACATGACCCCCAATGACACCATATGACCCCTTAGGACCATGTATGAGATCCTAAGGGGTCATATGGTGTTGTAACACATGCATGGCTTAATTAGGACCCCATGCGACCCCTAACGACATAATGTGACCCCTTAGCACACCACATGACCGTTTAGGAGCATATGATGTCCTAAGGGGTCATATGGTGTCCTAATGGGTCATATGGTGTTATAATATGTGTGTAGCACCACTAGGACCCCACATAACCCCTAACGCCACCATACGACCCATTAGCACACCACATGACCCCTTAGGACCATACGATGTCCTAAGGCATCGTATGGTGTCCTAAGGAGTCATATGGTGTCCTAAAAGGTCATATGGTGTCCTAAGGGGGAAAGATGAACCATTATTACAATATAAAAAGAAATGCCAATACTGCTTACAAAAATAAGTTCAAGTCACCCGAGCCCTTGGCACAGCATACGACCCCTTAGGACCCCAAATGACCCCTAACAACACCATATGACTCCTTCACACACCATACAACCCCAATTAGGACCATATAATATCCTAAGGGGTCGTATGGTGTTCTAAGGGGTCATATGGTGTCCCAAGGGGTCATATGGTGTCCTAGATGAACCATTATTACAATATAAAAATCAGTGCCAATACTGCTTACAAAAATAAGTTTAGATCACCTAGGCCCTTAGCACACCATATGACCCCAAGTAGGACCATATGATATCCTAAGGTGACACATTGTGTCCTAAGGGGTCATACGGTGTCCTACGGTCTCCCTCCTCTCCCTCCCTCCCTTTCCCATCTCTCTCTCTCTCTCTCTCTCTTTCTCTCTCTCTCTCTCTCTCCCTCTCCCTCTATTGGAATCCAAGAACACTGAGAGGGGCGGGGGGGTGAATCAGTGTTCTATCAAAATGTTCAATTTTAACCTTATTATAACATTCATTCACCAACTGGTAAACCGGTACATATAATATTGAAGAAGTAAAGAAATCAATAAGCCAATCACATAAATGAATACCATAACATAGAGAATTATACATGGAAAACCTCAAAGAGGAAAAACCATGGTGGGATTTGTGACCCACGATATCAATCCACTGGCCATATGAAAAGATATTACATAATATGGGGGCCTGCACATGTAGGAAGACTTATAGCCTAGAGCACAATGCTCATCACAAAGGAGTCTCACTGACTACAATCACTTTGAATAAGAAAATATAAAACTATACTCATTTAATGCATCTGCAATGCCTGATAGAGTTCTTGTTCAAGCTCTCACTGTTTCGGTTCTGAAACCCTAAACCCTTACCAGAGTAACCTCTTACATGATCTTCGCATTACAACATTCCTTTGATTATAGTCATTACAATCATGTCCTTACATATCCTTCTACATATATCAAAATGATCTAATCAATTGACCTATATACCCTTACAATCCTTCATGACTCATGTCGACTTACATAGATAATTACAAAATGAATATATATGTCGGCTCAATTACATATATACATAAATATCAAAATTAATTTCCTATTGCTGGATCTCCCAAATGATGTCTTCCTCCAATACCGGTATCTTGAATGTAAATCATGTTGGCCTGCAATGCCAATACCCAGAATGCTTCCTACTAGTGAAGATACCTATCGTTGCCGGTGCCGGTGAACAACCAAACCAAAGAATGAAGCGGGAACATGTTGCCATCAATGACAACATATAAAACCAATCAAATGAGTGTCAATTTCCAACAGTCTCCCCCTTTGGCATTGATGACAACACTCATGTGAAAAAATGATAATGGTTTCCATCTGTCAGTTTCACCATGAGACTGCTCCCCCTGAGTTGAATATCCATATGTGATCATGATCTGTACAAAATACTCCATATCTCCTGATGTCAAGAATATATTTTTTACCTATACCTCCCCCTTTGACATTAATGCCAAAAAAATACCAAAAATGGGGATGAAGAATGAAAATCTGTACAAAGAATGTGTCCCAAAATACCTTACCGGAGTTAAATATATTTGAAAATTTCTGGATAGGCTTTCTCCAAGAGCTCTAGATAAGTATCCCAACCAGATTTGAATGTGCCAAAAATAGATACAAGTCCATTAAGCATGTGAGCATATGACTCTTTCTCCTTAAGCTCTGTCGGTGTGGGCCTACCAACCATATCAATGCATTCCTTCTTATGTACACTCAAAGAGTCCAACCAGGGACTCACTAATCCTCTGAGCACTTGAGCTCTCCTAATAATTTTGTCTTTTTCCCTTTCAAGAGCTGAAACTTGAGCTTCCAATACCAAAATCCGACCATCAATAATTGTAGTCAAAGAATTTTAACCATCCAAAGAATTGACTATACCTACAATTTTCTCTTGTGAATCCTTAATCCATTTATCTATATCTACAATAAGTAAACCTATGTTGCAACATACTTTGTATATATTAGTACATTGCCTTAAAGAATTATCAATCAATTTCAGTTTGTCAGAAATTTCTTTCTTCTCAGATTCAATCATATGATAAAAAGTAGCTCTCTTAGCTTGTGTGAATGTCTCCAATGCTTTTCAATTAGATATCTATTGTAAAGATTGAAAGTCCTTATAAATGTGCTCTGTGATTATTTTGATATTTCCGGATGGGCTTGATCCTCTGTCAAAATGGCACTCCCGGACAATTCTATTGAAAATTGGGATTGATTGATCAACTATTCATTTGTCCATTGATCCTTCCTTCATCATCTTCTGCACAACCATCATCATGAGATCAGTAGAACTCATCTCAGTTATGCTCTTCTGCTCTACCAGTGAGGTGTCAATTGACAACAATGATGTGCTCGCTACCAATTCCTTGACGGATTCCTCTTTCTTCTTCTCTGATGGTTTTTTAAATTTAATAGCTTCCTCTTTTGAACCGGTGGCTTCGCCACTTGGTGCATTGTCAGTTACTGTCAGTTCCTCCTTATGAATTGTGTCCTCAACTTGTACATTCTGATCCAGAGGACTATTGTCCTCAACATTTGTAGCCTGTACACTTTGAGTATCTATTGGTATCTCCACATTTGTTAGTGTCACCTCTGTGTCTTGTACATTAGATTCTACCAGGGGTTCTACATCCAATGCCTTATTCTCTTTCAAAATTGTAGATGAGGTAATCATTATACCTTTGCCTTTCCCTTCATCCGGGATGTCTGTAGTGTTTGTTTTAGCATTTGGTGAAGTTTAGAAACCAGGGTTTTCAGCAAAGAATTACACCCATGCCTTGTGGGTCTCAGTTATTATCTCATTAACCCTACCTAACATAAGACTAACTATCTTGTGCTTAGTGTGAAATTTTTTTTGTCTGCAACCTCAAGTGTCATATCCAACTCATTTGGAGCAATGGATCCACAAGTAGTCAATAAATCTTGAGTATTTATGTGCTTATCTTCCTCCATAGCTGATAATCTCCTAGAATCTAGGTTGTCATATAGTTGTATTAGTATTTGATTCTCAATTTCCAACAAAGCTTTCTTATATATATCCAAATATAATAAGACCGCTTCCTCAACTTCTCTCTTCTCATCATTATCTAAATGCTCATGATAGAATTGTACATTTTTCAACCTACCATCCTAAGTTATTTCATCTACCATTTTTGCACAAGTCTTGGGTGGAATAATAGCTACATTACCAGATACAATTACAAGATCTGTGTCATCCATCTTCTTTCTTCTGTCAGTACCAGATGGAGCAGAAGGTGTTTCCTTTGGAGCTCTTTTCTTTGCTGGTACCTTGATTGTAACCTTCCTTACTAGTTGCTTCCTTGCTTCCTCCTTAGACTCCTCACCTTTCTTCCTCAATACCCTCTTGAATGCTAAAGGTGTGTCATCTTCAGTTCTAGAGTCTGATGGAATAGGCTCAATAAAAAATTCAGGCTCTTTCTGATGATATGATGAAAGAATAAGTATCCGATAGAATACTGAGAGGTGGGGGGGGGTGAATTAGTATACTGAAAAACTGATACAAACTCCCAAACTCAAATTCAAACTCATAAAGTAAACTTTCACTTATCAAGATCAATACTCAACATCAACCAACATCAACCGGTTTGATTGTTATGACAACTTAATAGTAAACAACTTCAATCTTGTAAACATAAAAAATGATTAATCATATGTCAACATATTCATCTCTCAATGCTTCTAGTTATCATGCCTTATTAAAATAGTTAAGTAGTTAATCAAATCAACAAATAATATCATAACCACAAAAGCATTCACCACTTGACACAAATATTTATACGTGAAAAACCCAAATAGGTAAAAACCACAGTGAGATGAGACTCACAAGGATAGCTATTTGAACTCTTCTGAAGTTTGCCTTGTTAGGAGCCAAATCTGTTAAAGCTTTATAATAACTCCTATTAAGAACTAATTTCGGTTAGGAATCACCCAGTTAGGGGATTTACAAATATGCCTTGATGAAAAGCACAATACCCTATTAGGAGTAACCTTGGTAGAAGATTTGAGAATCCAAACTAATGGACCACCTTGTGAGAGGATTTAGAAAGTAACCAAGCTTGTTAGAGCTTACCCGATTAGGGGATTTCAATTTCTGCTGTAATTGTTAGAAAACAACAGGTTTTCTTGATTTGTCCGAATAGCACTACATCTGCTTGATCAGATCCTTCTTAAGCTTCAATCTGCCTTTACTCAAACTACAGATCCATCCACTGGTTAGGCAGCCACACACTCAACTGGTTTCTGCCAATCTTGTCAACTTTGCCAACTCTTAACAAAACAATATCATGTACCTTTAATACAAATCAACTAGGTCGGTAACACAACGAAAACCTAATTCTCATCATTGAGATTACAAACAAGTTGGTACAATCTTGACCATTAGAAATCATAACTATCTCTTCACATTCTTTAAGAAAATTCCAACTGGTCCATGATCACCACTGAATCGAACTTGTAACTCATCACGTGCTATGCATTAGATGCAATCCACTTTTCTCCTTTCCAAGAAAACAAACGTGCTAAAAAAATATGAACTTATCCTCATACAATGATCATACGTATCTCCATCATTACCACTCACCATTAGATCTTAAACCAACAAAATTGATTGGTTAGGGTTTAACAAAAAACAAATAGGTAGGATTTACCGGTTACATAACATAGAAAGGTTTAACCCTTTACACCAGTTCAACTTACAAACTACCATATACCAGTTTACAACATCTTCTTCAAAGTTTATCATACCGGTTATAAGACAATAGCAATAACAACAATAACACATCAAGAATATCATGAATATCATTCACCGGTTCAATTGACATCAATGACAACATATCATTAATGCAATCTATATGCAAAATGCCAACTTTCCTCTTCCTTCCTTTTTCTGGAACAACATCCATTAATGGCTTGATGTCCTGGGATAGTTGTTCAACAAATTTGCTGGCTTTGCCTTGCTGTTTCTCCCTCTTCTTCTGGTTAAATTTAGTTTGAACCTCTTGCTTCTTCTATTTTGTAGTACCAAAGGATTTCTCAGCTTCATCAATAGGTGCATCAATTAACATCTTTGCATAAGCATCTAGAATCTGAGCATCAACCTCATATCCCATCTCTTCTACCCATATCTTCCAGGGTTTGACTGCTTCCATCAAGGTTTCATCCTTTTTAACCATAAAGTAGATCTCAGTTGATTATTTCTCAACAATTTGTTTTGGAACCCTCTCTCTAGATTTCATTGCCTTCTAGAATACCTTGAAGTAACCCCAAACCTTATCATCTCGCTGACTACCTAGAAAAGCAATATATTGTTTTAGTTATCTTCCTACCGGGATATCAAATGCCCATTGTCTCTTCCCAAAATTGGGAGTTTCATTAATGAAAAATAGCATCAAGTAGACAATAAGATTCCCATAACAGAATGTTCCCTTCTTCTCTCATTTGATCTTCCCTAGCTTAATTAACAACTCATCTAACATCCATCCACAAAGATCTAACTTCTCATTTTCCCTCATGATCTTATGTGTGGCATAAATGCAAGAGATAGAAACAAAATTGAGATGATTGGATTGAGTTACCTTGTATCCAATGATCATGCTGCCAAATATGATGTCTCTATTAGTAATGGTGCTGACCCTCATTGATCGTTGGTTTGAAGTTGCACCCGTGAGTTTGTTAACCTGATCATCAAAATTCTTTTTCTTCAGACGCTGACCAATCTGCAACAAATCGGTGATGGCCCAATGGCATCCTTCGTAATCTTGTAAGGTCTGTCCAACCAAATGAATTCTCCATGCACTCTACTTAATACATATCTGATGATCTCATCTTCGAATTCGAGGATATCCAGAATGCCATTTTACCCTAGATCCTCAATGTACTTATACTTGGGCTTGATCTTTCTGGAGTCTCCCATTAACTCACTCATATACATGTTCTTGATATCACTAGTACCCAGATCCTCAATGTGGTAGTGAATGTATGCTCTGACGTCTTCCACATATACAACTCCTTTTGGGACACGAGAAAAAGCACCAACCAAATCATCCAAGGTGGCAATATGTGACATTGCTTGAAATTTGGCCTAGGACAATCCTTAACCTTGACAACAGTCAAATTTTCAATAAAAGTAGGTGCAGAGGATGATCCCCCTTCCATGATGAAAGATAAATACTTGATAAATAGTTGCCGGTGAAACCCTAAAGAACTCTTCTGATCACTGGTGTAATCATTGAAGAAGATATCTGATCACACTAAATCGCCTTAGACTCACTCTGAATCACTCTTAATCCTCTGAATGCAAGGTGATAAAAATGAAGTGGATTCAAACTTTTAACCTTCAAGAAACCCTAATCCATCATTGATATGAATGACTTCCGGTGAAACATACCGGATCTCGGTCGAACATCTCCATGTCGGATAAACCTTTCCAATGTCTAGAACATCTTCTAGAATCTCTTCTCAGGGCTTAAGCAATATTATCATGAATTTTGCCTACCCCTAAGGCATGTGTCTTAGTTATCAGATGAGCTTGATGCTAGTGCAGGAGCAACCTCCTCTACCAGTTGAGTAACCGAAGCATTCCCATTTGTTGATTGATCATCTGACTTCTTGGCCCATTTCTTGATATGATCTTTGCCAGATTTCATTTGTTAGTCCCAATTGGTATTGAGAGAGGAGGGGTGAATCAGTACATTACTGGTTTTTTCTAATTGATACTTCTACTTTAAGTATGAACTAATTAACCATTCACCAATGTAAACATTTACTGCAGAAGATTAAGCATACATGAAAAGATACACAAAGACACTTAGATTTATCTTGTGGAAACCCAATAGCGAGAAAACCATAGTGTGAGTAGGAATTCACAAAATTTGTACTCTTCTAGAGTACGCCCAGTGAAGAGTCATCCCTGTTAGGAGATTACAAAGACACTGGTTAGGTGCCAACCGGTTAAGGGATTTTGATCAAGGCCGGTTAGTTCCTTTACCCTATTAAAGGTAGTCTGGTTAAAGGACTTAGAACATCAATAAAGATGTTACCCAGTTAAGGGATTTATACAATGGGACCTGTTAAAGTCCACCCAGTTAAGAGATTTATGTTGCAGTTATTAGAAAGAAATAGATGGATGATTAGATACAAAAAGCTACACATTAGCCTGATTAGATCACAATTAAGTATCACTCTAGGTCTGCATCGGTTGTGCTTGTTCTCCACAAGTCTGCCTTTTGTAGGTTTGTTGGTACTTGAATTCTACACTGCTTGTCCTCTGTCACTTGAGTCACTACTCGGTGAAACCCCCACTCTATCAGTCCTTTGTCACTCGACTCTGCAAACTCTAAAACTCCCCCTGTGTCCACTTTCACATTAACTTCATTCACCTTGACAATAACCATCTCAAGAATGAGATATGTGTATTTATAGACCCTTTAGTCTATCGCCAACTTTTCCCTCCAAAACATGCCTTTCAAAATTCCATTGTCAGGCCTTAAATTATGCTTCTGAAATCATGTAGGAATCTCTATCAATATAGTCGAACATGCTGATAAGTTTGTCAGTTGACTAAGAGAGGACTCCCGATTTAGTTGGTTGTAACTGAACGTTACCAGTCTGTCAGTTACTGACTCTTCTGATGTACCGATTAGAACCTGTCTAGCCAATTATCTTCCTATATATCAGTTTTCTCTTTGCTTAGCTAGTGGACATCTTTCTTGTCGATTAACTCACTACTACCTAATCTCTGATCTTCTTACTGCCTGTCGGTTTACTTACTGTATGTCAGTTTATTGCTTGCCGATTCACTCATGGCCGGTCGGTTTACTCACTACCTATGGACTATAAAGATTAAGGAGATGATGTTGCCAACAATGACAACTATATCATTTACCAGTCATAAAAAATTGCATCAGAATACCAACATCATTGACCTTCTCTTTCCCTTTATCATTTGATCCATCATTCCTAACAGGTGGATTTTTGCTTCTACAGAATTTAGCTATGTGTCCAATCTTGTTGTATGCATAACATGTAACATTGTTCTTTTGAATTGCTTTGCTATAACCAGTATAATTATTTGACCTGTATTGATTAGCCATATGTCCAAATTTTCCACTTGCATAACATTTAACATTCATTCTATAATCTTCTGTTTTATGACCATACTTATTGCATTTAGAACATTGACCAAGAGTAGAATTATAGTTATGATTTGCTCTATTTCTACATTGCCTATCCATGCAACCAAATTTATAATAAACAAAGCATCTACCATTAAATTTGTAAGCATTAAGTTGCCTTACCAATGTCTTCTAGTTTTGATATTCATTTGCAGTACCAGAGCATTGACCTTGTTCAAATCCAAGTCCACTGGAATCTCCATTCTATCTTCAACTTTTCAATAATTCATCAAGTTGTGATGAACTAACCTTGAATTTGTCCTTGTACTCACTTGCAATAGTCAAATCATCTCTCAAAATTATCATTTGTCTTTCAAGTTCTTTTTCATTGCTTTGGGATTGCACTAAATTTGTTCTCAACATATCATTTTCATGAACCAACCAGATGCATTCTTCAGATCTATCTTTCAAAGATCTCCCAAGGTTTTCCTCATTCATCTTCTGGTCTTCAATCTCTTTTGACATCCTCATAGTTAGGGCTTGCATTTCATTCCTCATGACCATGTTCTCTTGACTCATCTTCTAACATCTTTCATTAAGGGCATCTTTCTCTTCATTATCCTAATTTTGTACAAGTTCCTTCCTCCTAGGTTGAACAGATGACAACCTCTCATGTAGGATAAGAATGAATTCCTTGGTAGAATTCAATTCATCTTGTAACTTCAAGTTCTTCATCCTTTCAGAATCATAATCTTCAAGTGCCACCTCAAGTTGTCTCTCTATACTCATATCCATGGATTCCAGATTCAGGATCTCCCTCAAGCTATTAGACTTCCTCTGAGGCACAAGGCTCTGCTACCAATTGTTGGAATCCAAGAACACTGAGGGGGGGGGGGGGGGGGGCGAATTAGTGTTCTACCAAAATGTTCAATTTTAACCTTATTATAAAATTAATTCACCAACCAGTAAACCAGTACATATAAGATTGAAAGAAGTAAAGCAATCAATAAGCCAATCACACAAATGAATACCATAACACAGAGAATTATACCTGGAAAACCTCAAATAGGAAAAACCACGGTGGGATTTGTGACCCACAATATCAATCCACTAGCCATATGAAAAGATATCACTAACTATAGTCACTTTGAATAAGAAAACATAAAACTGAACTCATTTAATTCATCTGCAATGCTTGATAGAGTTCTAGTTCAAGCTCTGACTGTTTCGGTTCTGAAACCCTAAACCCTTACCAGAATAACCTCTTACATAATCTTCACATTACAACATTCCTCTCATTACATTCAATACAATCATGTCCTTACATATCCTTCTACATATATCAAAATGATCTAATCAACTAAACTATATACCCTTGCAATCCTTCATGGCTCATGTTAGCTTACATAGATAATTACAAAATGAATATACATGTTGGCTCAATTACGTATATACATAAATATCAAAATCAATTGCCGATTGCTAGATCTCCCAAATGATGTCGGCCTCCAATACTGGTATCCTAAATGTAAACCATGTCGGCTTGCATTGCCAGTACCCAGAATGCTTCCTACTGGTGAAGATATCTGCTGGTGCCAGTGAACAACCAAACCAAAGAATGAAGCCAGAATATGTTGCCATAAATGACAACATATGAAACCAATCAAGTGAGTGTCAATTTCCAAAACCCTCTCCCTCCCTCTCCCAACCTCCCCACTCTTTCTCTTTCCCTCCCCCCTCTATCTCCCTTCCTTTCCCATCCTCTCTCTACCTCTCCCTCCCTCCCTTACCATCTCTCTATCTCTCTCTATCTCTATCTCTGTCTCTATCTCTATCTCTCTCTGTCTCTTTGTCTCTGTCTCTGTCTCTGTCTCTGTCTCTGTCTCTTCTCTCTCTCTCTCTCTCTCTCTCTCTCTCTCTCTCTCTCTCTCTCTCTCTCTCTCTCTCTCTCTCCCCTCTCTCTCTCTCTCTCTCTCTCTCTCTCTCTCCCCCTTTTCCTTCACCCTTTCTTTACTATAAGTAACACGTACGGGTTATGAGAATTATTTGGCCTGACAATTAGCAATCTTGTCGATTTACTTGGTGACCTTTCAATTTGGTATATTTTTCTCATCGAGGAAACTTTCTTTGGTACCTTTTATCTCTTGGATTTCCTTCCCTTATGGTTATCATTGAGATTTACAATGATCAAACATCATTGGTGGGAAAATAGCTGCCAGAGTTCACAAAAGAAACCTCTCGTTGAAGGCTATTATCTTGCGGATATGAACATCATCTCAAACATAGAGTCTTTCATTATTTTTCCCTACCAGTATGACTCTTGGAGTCAGGGTGACTTTGAATGTTTCTTCCCAATTTGAGAAAGTATGGCCAACAAAGATAATATTTTGTTTTACCTTTTATGGGTGATGAATGGATCTCTTGCTGATGCATTTGACATCTTCCTCTATCAGGGTGACTTAATTAGTCGGCCTGTGTTTCATGGTTTCATCCCGATAGTATTGGTCTTGGTGATTTACTTGTCTCATCTTGTTATTTTCATCGGGGTGAATCAACTCAATATGCCTTCATGTAGTTCCATCAGGATGACTTTTACTGTCGGGCTAACTTCTGGGATCTCACCCCGACTTTATAACTCTTGCCGATGTCAAACTCATCAGCCAGACTCTTCCCGATAGTCTTCCACCTTTGGATGTGTATCGACATGACATATGAAATTGGGTTGACTTCTCCATGCTTACTCTGACGAGGGTTATCACGCTGATACCATTTGTCTATTTGTTTATCGGTATCTCTCTCTCTCTCTCTCTCTATCTCCCTTTTCCTTCACCCTTTCTTTACTATAAGTAACGCGTATGGGTTTTTAACATAAGAAGCATGTATTGGTTATGGGAATTATGAATGTTGGCCTTTTGTGGTATTTTTAGGGACTAATTACGTGTATAGGTTAACTAAACATAACCTGTACACGTTTCTTGCACATATTTTTATTTGGTCAACAACCTTTACAACCACAAAAGGAGTTTTTGAAGTTGTTGAAGGCCCCACTGCAACTGATACTATGATTCTGTGTCAATTTTATATGTCAAAGAAAGTGAAATTTTTATTTTGCATGATTTCAATGATTGAATTGTTATTCTAATTAGTTTGATCAATGTTATTGTAATTGTTTAATAGTTTTGATTATTTAAAATAATGATAATACTCATTTTTATGGTCATTTGATTGTATAATTTTTTGTAACATATATGTACAAAATGACTCTATTTAGGACAACCATTATTAACGATGAGAAAGAACAAGCGAGGAATAACCGAACAATGAGAGGCTGAAAAGGAAAGATGAAGGCAACGTATGAAGAAATTATGTGAACTAAGAACAATGGGACAAGAAGGTATGTCATCTACAACATCTCAATTAGATGTACCAAATGAACCTATGCAATTGAAGAAGAAATCACAATGAATAATTAAACAAATGATGAAGATGCACCAACAATATTTGATTTACTGAATGAACCTAATGCAATTGAAGAAGAGACCACAATGAATAACCAATCAAATGATGAACATACACCAACTCAATTTGATGCGATGAATGTACCTATAGAAAGAAAATACACATAAATATGTAAAATCAAACACATTCACAACAAGGTCATCAAAAGCATAAATGAAATGAATAAATTGAACAATCAAACCATCCAAGCTCCTTTGATGAAATCCTCGTTGCTCCTTTCTCCTCTAATTATCCTAGTGTAGACACCTAAAACTTGCATAGCTAATAATCATCATTTATTTGCCTATTAATTAGACTAAGGTTTAATTAATATCCCTATTATTCTAATTGAACTATTAATCAAATTAAAGATTTGACTAATTACCCTTTCTTCCAATCTAACCCATTAATTAAACTAAGGTTTGATTAAGTACCCTTTAGCCATTTAATTGAGTAAATCCTATTTATTTAATTAAAACCCCTTTTCCCTTTTAATTGAATTTACATTTGATTAAAATCCCTTTGCATTTAAATAAATCATTATTTATTTGTGAATAGTCCCCCCACTTGCAAAATCCTACAAATGCAAGTTGCACCCCTTTTGGCTAAAATAAATCTTTTATTTTATCTAAAAATTCCTATTTCCCTCCACTTGCATTATCCTACATTTTCCATTAGCATGCTAATATTCTTCTAGAGCCCCTCATTATCCTAATTAATCCACTTGGACTTCCCAACATATCCCCCTTTTCCCTAGGATATTTATTTTTCCCAAGATGTGCTCACACATGTGGAACCACATTTACCCTTACACCCACTTCTTTTTATGACACTTGTCACAAGGTTAATCCTTCAAACCTGGGACCACATTCCTTTTCAATCTTAGCCCTTGATCCCCCTTTCAATCTTGATTGTCAATTTTCAAGCCTCCAACTCTATAAAATGAGCCTGTATCCATCAATCAAAGAGAGATTTTTTATGATAGCCTTATAATGCCTTTTTGATTCTAGATCAATCATCTTTGGCATCTATATTATAGTTATTTTATTGTGTAGGTTATCAAGGAGCTCCCATTGTCCACTCTCAAGCATCTAGGCCATCCTAATTGCATCATAGTTTAGATTGCATCATGTTTTTAGATCATCATTTAGTTTAATTTCATATCAATTCCATGGCATTCTCATATCTCATCTTCATCTTAGCTTAATTACATCACTTAATCTTTCAATTTGGAAATACACCTCCATCTTGAATATCATATCAATAGTTCTTCATCTAATCACTAGGATCTTAGTTGCATCCATTTTGATCCTAGATCATCCTTCAATCTCATTCTTTAGGTTGTCATCTTAAAGATCAAGTGCTTTTCCAACTGAGGGCCACCTTGACTCTTGAAAATCCTTAGAGATAGAAGACCATGAGACGGTTTTGAGCAATTTTGGTTGGATGAACATGTTTTCTTCATTTGGATTTCTTGATATAATGTTTCATGGGTGCATTTGATGTTTGCTTTTTGTCTTGCAGGCCTCCAACAAATCAAGTGTACAACTGGTATGCTGGCTCAATCCATTATAAAACTCATATGAAGCAAGGGAAAAAGCATGATAGGCGAGAATACTAGAAGATTTAAAAGTATATGGATTCAATAGAATGATAGCGTAAATATAAATTGCTAAGATGTCAAAATGAGGAAATAAGAGCCCAATTTATAGACTTTAAGATCACGTTGAACAGACAAGATCAACTCAATCCAACGGTTGAGATTTCGTACAAGAATGAGTTAACATGGAAATTACCTTTAGAAGTGAAGAGAAGAAGGCATTAAACCAAAAGGAAAATGGATACTTCCATTTGTACTCGAAATATTCCATTTAAACAAGAATGAGGTGGAATTAATAATTTAAATTATTAATTCCACTTGTAACTCAAACTAGCTAATTAATATAAAAAAATATTAATTGTAGAAAAAAGTGAAAGAGAAAATAAATATTCATTTATTTATTCAAAAGGGAGGACATGTTAGTAAGATAGTGGATTGATTAATTATTTAATTATTCAACCTCAGGGAAATGATTTGAATAATTTAAGATACCAACCTGATTGTTGAATTAGGTCCTAATAGTGATGATCAATTGGCTAATAATTGATAAAAATTAATGACAATTAACTGAGGTTGACAACAAAATAGGACAAAGATCGATAAAGACCCAAGATTGATAATGATTGATAAGATGAATTGACAATGACTTGATAAAGAGTTGATAAGATCGATTAATAAAGTGTCATGAAAGACAAATAGAGTGTCACAGAGGACTGATTCAAATTGATTCATAAAGAGGCAGATAATTAATGACTGATTATTTATGAAAGAGGGAATTGAGTCTAATTGTCAAGATGAGACCAATTTGAATGATTTGAAAATGATAAAAACACCAATCATAATGATTTAGGACCAAATGCAAATGAACAAGATCGATTAGAGTTGGATTAGAAATGACTGAAACCATAAGAATGCCGCAATGTCAACATATGATAAAAGATCAAATGTGACATAGAAGACACGTTAAAAATTAGGTTAGCGACGTAGGAGTGATGACCAATTTTGAGTGTTTACATTTTGCCCCTCTTTGAGACAATGCGATTTTGAGTGTTGTTTCCAAGAATAATTAAAAAGATTATGCCCCAATAGATCTAGAGATGGAGGTGGGATGCCCCCTCGAGAGATTGTTTATGTATGAAAGAAATGAATGATCTCTCAGAAGAAGAGAAGAAATGTTGGAAAAAATGTGGGACAAAAGAACAATTAATTGATTAGAGATAAAGAGTTGAATGATTGATAAGAGAAATGTTAATAACTGGAAATTAGACAAAGAAAAAGGGTGAAGAAACCTTGCCTCCACAAGTGCACATTACTATATGAGATCCTTTATTTATTATGGAAAAATGGATGCGGCACACCATGGCATTGAAGGCTAGAGCGATAATGAAATCCCTTTGTGTAAAACAAACACATTGCAGACAGGGAATGTGTCAAAAACTGTCTAAGACAATACACATATCAAAGGTTGAGGTATGTGTGGAGCTCACAAAGAGAACGTACTTATCATAGACACCCAAGACATACGTGCCCCATAAATTTATGAAACACTCCACCAACAAAAAACAAAACAAAAATGATCATGAGCCATCCCGACCACTCTAAATCACTCTGTGACATCATCAAGTAGCATAGGAACATGATCAAAGATAAATCAAAGAAAGATAAGATTCACAAGTTCAAACAAGTCATAACAAACATCCTGATCTTCAATGCCAAAAGTGAGAATGTTGTGTTTAAAGGACAATTATGTTGTCTGGTTTCAGGGAATGTAGTACCTTGTCTAAGACAGGACACAGTCTGGTTTTGAGTATACCACACCCTGCCTAAGACCCATGATAATGTTGACAAAGGACCGATAATGTTGATATTGTTGATTGATAGGACAAGTTCGATCGGTTTGAATGCTTGGTTGGTTGAACAGTTCATCTATTAATGGGTGATTTGTGAAGTGCAATGTTTTTTATGTTTTTTTGTCTGATGTCTACGTAGATGTCTATCTATGTACAAAAGGGATAGTTTATTGGTGAAATGAAACAATAGCATTTGTTTTTGGATTTTTCATTTTTTCCAATTTTTTAGGGTTTTGAAATTTTTAATTTTTTTTTTAGGACATTTTATAAAAAAAAATTGTTTTATTTTAGGACATTTTTTTGAATGTTTTTGTGATTATTTATGGACATTTTTGCAATTTTTTTGGATTATTTCAGGATATTTTTTCGATGTTTTTGGATTATTTCAGGGCTTTTTTCAATTTTTTGTAATTATTTCAAGACAATTTATAATTTTTAGGGATTTTTTCAGGACTTTCCCCCCAGTGTCTATCAATACAAGGAATAGGACTAATGGATAAAGAAGGTTGTTGAAAGGTTGGTGGATAGAGGAAAGACACATGCCATTTATTATGGAGACAAAACAAATTCAATGTTCAAGGGCTATCGCATGGTGGGATAAGGGACTAGATATAACACTATAAAGTGCATGAGGGACATGTTAAGAGGATTTTGAAACCATGGTTTGCATTTTGCATCATTATGTTAGATCAAGATCAAGGGACGAAAAAAGAGTGTATGGATGGTGATAGGATACATATAGGATAAGCAAGACTAAGAAGGGATAAGGGACATGGATTGAATGTTGTGATAGGCCAAAGGATAGTGACAAAAGGTTGCAATAAGCCAAGGAATATGGATGAAAGGTTGTAATAAGTAAATCATGAAGGACTGATGTAGAGAGTCTTGGAGCTAATCCTATTCACCTTCTTGGTTTCTTGTCTTACTCAACCCTCTAACTCCTCAAGCCCATCCAATGGTACTTGGTTGGGGTTTTTCTATCTAGACCTCCAAGGTCTGATCCACTTTGGCTTGCCTCCAAGGTATAGCCACTGATCTCTTTCATTCAACTCTTCCTATTGAGGTTGCCACCTTAATCTCTTCACACCACTCCTAAGGCTCCAACAACTTCTACAAGGATCACAACACACCAACTCATTCAATGGGTTCAAAATGCATTTAATTAGTGTCTTTGAAGTATTTTAGAGGTTTTAGCACCTTCACACCCATCTCCAATCTTTCCTAACCTCTCCTTGTCTCCACCAGGCTCAAATAGGCCTAATACAATTAGCCCTCCCTTGGCGGTTTTAAGGACTTAGTTTCAAAACCTCCCAAATAAGGCCACAAATAAATTATAGATTTGGATACCCTTTTCAGAGTTACAAACAAAATTGAAAATTTGCATCTGGGTTCACTGTACACATATAGGAACCAAATCTATCCTAATTTCAAGGTTTTGGCCTACTCGAGTGACTTACAAAATTGTTCTTTAAAACCTTCACCAATCAAAACATCTGCTCAAATAAATTGAGGATTATTTGAGGGTATTTGTAGGGCTTTCCAAGCATTGGTCCATTTCTCTTCTAGCCATCCACATGTGCTCAGAAGTTGCACATCTTCTGCTGTCCTAACTCACCAACTCCGAGCAATGAGCCTAGGGTTTCATTGTAGCTCCTCCACAAAGGCTTGTAAAAACCCAAACACCTACTCTAGACATATTTACAAACCCTAACCTAGAATTCCACTTGATTTCAACTAGTGCCATCAATGGATGCTCAAGTTAGAGTCATTTCCCCCCTTAAACCCTACTTTGCAAGGGTTTTACACCTAGTCCCAGAGAATGGAGTAGATCTCTACAACCAAACACAATTAGACTTACTAGTCTACCTTATTGAAAAGTATATTTAATAACCTTTCATCTCCTACAAGTAATTCCCTCTATCAAGGTTGTATTGGGTCGTACAATGCAATAAAAACAAACAAAAACAGTCAAAACGGTGAAGAAAACAAGATTTCCTTACAACTCAAAAAATTGGTTTTGCATTCTCAATCCTCCAACCCATACAATAATGTTATTTTTGGCTTATATGCTGATTATTCAGTTGGTTTAACCAACTTTTCAATGCCAACATCCAAAAATGCAATTTTCGCAAAATGTTGCTCAACAACTTTTACATTTTTTGTCACTTAGGATGCAACTTTGCACTCTAGTGCATTCCAAGGCTCCCAAAGGTCCTCAAGCATCCTATAAGACCTAAAAACAATACAATAAACCCCTATTACATGATGACAATTATCTAGAGTACTACTCTTGTGATCAACATTAACATTATTACCTCCTAGGATGCTAGTATCCTGAACACAAATGACACAACCAAAAGCTTGGACAACTCAACCATGGCTCTACTGAGTCCCAAATGGTTGGTCCATTATTACATCATGAAAAACAACACAAAAACTTAGGAAAAACCAAAATTGCATGCTTGGGGTGTTAGGTGCCCTGCACCATACTCCCCTGGGACAAAGAACTCAAGTCCCTTGAGTTAAGAGGTCTACAATTTCAACTCCATGCTAAAGGATATCTAATTCTAACATCCACATAGCATCTAAATTAGGTAACCCTTCCCACTTGACAAGATAATTCTTTTAGACTTCTTTCCTTGTCTTCTTTACTACCTTGGTGTCCAAGATACTTTCCAACTTGACCGGTTGGCTTGGTGGCAAATCTCTCACTCAATATTCATTACCCTATGATGAAGTATCCAACTAATTTGTTTGTGACTCTCCCTTGTATGGATAGAGATCACATACATTAAAGATAGGAGAAATACTCAAGGTAGGAGGGAGTTCAACTTCATATGCATTCTGTCCATATTTGTGCACCACCTTGAGAGGTCCAATCTTCTTCATCATTAGCTTGGTAGGCTGCCCTTTTGGAAGTCTCTCCTTCCTTAGGTATGCTAATACTAAGTCTCCAACTTTAAATTTCACATTCCTTCTTATTTTATCAACATTCACCTTATACTGCTTAGACTTTTGTTGTAAGGTCTGCCTTACCTTATCATGCACTTCTTTGATACCTTCTGCAAAATTCTCACCTTGTGCACTCTTAGGTGCAATAGAACTAAGATCTCTGAGTTCTAATATTCCCCTAGGATGAAATACATACACTATCTCAAAGGGACTTTTACCTATGCTTCGGTTCACTGAGTCATTGTATGCATATTCTGCCTGACCGAGAACCAAGTCCCAAGTCTACCCATGTTATTTTGTAAGGCATCTTAGTAGATTACCCAATGATCTATTGACTACCTCTGTTTGACCATCTGATTGAGGATGATAGGTAGATGGAAAGGATAATTTGGTGCCCAACTTTCTCCAAGATGTCCTCCAAAAGTGGCTTATGAACTTCACATCCCTATCACTGACTATGCTGATTGGAAGGCCATGAATTCTGACTATCTCCTTGAAGAAGAGTCCTGCAAAGTAGGTGGCATCATTGGTACTCTTGCATGGTATAAAATGTGCCATTTTGCTGAACCTATCAACCACTACATACACACTATCAAATCCCCTTGGATTTCTTGGTAAGCCTAGCACAAAATCCATGCTCAAATATTCCCAAGGTCTCTGAGGTATGAACACAGGTTGATATAGACCTGCATTACTTGATGATCCTTTTGCTCTTTGGCAGATTGTAAATTGCTCTACCAACCTTCTCACTTCTGATTGCAACTTGGGCCAATGTTAAAACCTACCAACCTGCTCCAAAGTCTTATCTATGCCAAAATGACCTCCTAGACCTCCTTGATGCTTTTCTTGGATAATGTTTTGTTCATAGAACATTGGGGTATACAAAGAAGATGTCCTTTGAACAACAAACCCTCTTGTATAATATATTCTGAATAAGAGACACGTGAGGTGTCAGAAAAATCAGAACAAATAGTATATATCTCTGCAAAATCTTTATCATCCTTGTAGAGGTCTTTTAACTCATTCAATCCCACACTTTGCAATTGTATCTCCTGCATAGTCACGACTCTCCTACTTAATGCATCAACTACCTTATTTGTTGTTCCCTTTTTGTGCTTAATAGTGAAGGAAGGTATAGGATTGTAGGTATTCAACCCACTTTAGGTGTCTCTGGTTCAACTTCTCTTGCCCATTGAGGAAACTAAGGGCATGGTTGTCAGTGAAAACTACAAACTCTTTGGGTAGAAAGTAATGACACCACTTTTTCAATGCTTGTACCATGGCATACAAATCCAAGTCATATGTGGAGTATCTTTTCTTAGCTACATTTAACTTCTCTGAGAAGAATGCTATAGGATGTCCTTCTTGGCTTAAAACTGCCCCTATTGCCCTCTGGCTAGCATCACATTCTATTGTAAACAACTGATTGAAATCATGCAATCTAAGGGTGGGAAGCTCTGATATCTTAGCTTTCAACATTTCAAACCCCTTATTGGCTTCCTCTATCCACTTAAAGTGAGATTTAACCCCTCCTTTAATGGTTTTGAGTATAGGAGCACAAACATGGCTAAAGTTTCTCATAAACTTCCTATAAAAAGATGCCATTCCATGAAAAATTCTAACATCACTTATGCCCCTAGGTGTAGGGCAATTAAGTATTGCTTCTACTTTACTTGGATCCATCTTTAAGCAACCTTGTGAAATAACAAAACCAAGGTAAACTAACTCTGTTTTCAAGAACTCACATTTTTCAAGGTTGATTTTGAGTTGAGCATCCTTCAAATTCTGCAAGACCAACTCCACATGCTTAAGGTGTTCCTCCTTGGCCTTGCTAATGATCAAAATGTCATCAAGATATACTATAACAAATTTTCTAATCAACTCAACTAAGACTTCATTCATGAGTCTTTGGAAGGTACTAGGTGCATTGGTGAGACCAAAAGGCATCACCAACCACTCATATAGGCCTGCACTGGTTCTAAAGGTTGTCTTCCATTCATCACCAGGTCTGATTCTTATATGCTAAAAACTAGATTTCAAGTCCACCTTTGTGAAGTAGCTTGCTCCACCTAGATTTTCCAACAGGTCCTCAATCCTTGGCATGGAAAACTAGTACCTTATAGTGATCTTATTGATTGACCTTGAGTTAGTGCACATCCTCCATTTTCCTCCTTTTTTAGGCACTACTACAGTAGAAACAACACATGGACTCAAGCTCTTTTTAATAAATCCCTTGTCCAAGAGTTCAGGCACTTATTTGGCAATCTCTTCATTTTGGCTAGGTGTCATTTTATAAACAGCTTTGTTAGGAAGATTTGCCCCTGATATCAAGTCTATTTGATGATTTACATCTCTCATTGGAGGCAAAGAATCAAGCATATCATCTCCTATAAATTCTACATATTGCTTTAGTAGACCTTGCACCTCTTGAGGCACTTCACTCATTGGATCTGCCTTAGCTTCATCTTTAGGCTTTATCACTATAGCATAGCCTTGATTACCTTCTTGTTTTAATACCTTAAGAAACTCTTTACCACTTAGCAACATGACACTTGACCCTACTTTCTTTTCCTCTTTTGGATCAAGTAATTGATCCGTTTGTTACTTCTTACCATTCTTGGTGATTAGATAATTGTTCTTTTCTCCATCATGACAAGCTCTCACATAATATTGCCATAGATGGCCCAAAAGTAGATGACATGCATCCATAGGAAATATGTCACATAGTAGTTTGTCTTTATACTCACCAATTTCAAAGTCCACCCATGCTTGTTCATCAACTAAGACATGTCGACCTCGGTTGAGCCATGATACCTTGTAAGGAGTGAGGTGAGGCAACCTTTTCAGTTTGAGTTTATCCACCATTTCAACTGAGACAATGTTCTCAGTGGAACCTGGATCCACAATCACCTTACAAATTTTCCCATGTGACTTACAAGTGGTCCTAAATAAACTTTTCCTCTATGGTGGATCTTGAGCTTGGGGTATCTTGAGCATTGTTGTTCTCATCATTAGATTTTCTCCATCTATCATTGGCCTTGCCTTACTGACTGGAGAGCTCTCATTTTGAGTGTCCTCCTCTTGCACTAATTGAGTCCTTCATTCACCCATGTATGAGCTTGATGAACGTGAGGATTTTCCTGAGCACCTACTCATGGTATGTCCAACTTGATTGCAGTGATAACAACTACCGATGAAGACTGTATTTCCTCTTCCTGAGCTTCCAAACCTGCCCCTAAAATTGCTTCTTCCTCTAAAGGATCCTCTAAATTTTCCTCTTTGTGAGTCCCCACTTCCTTCTTGGTTTTGAGGTTCTTCATTTCTTGAAGCATTCTACCCTCTACCAAAGGTTCCTCTACCTCTAAAATTCTTACCACCTCTATGTTTCTGATTTTTCTCACTTCTCCTCTTGATATTTTCCTTTGCCCTTAATGACATCTGAAAACATTATGAACAGTGTCTGGTGTGAGGATGCTTATTTCATCTTGTATATTTTGCCACCTGGCCAATTTCTCCACTTCATTCTGTTGCTTCCTAGCCCTCAAACTAAGTTTGTGGGATTCCTCAGTGTATGCATTGACATCTAGCTCCCTCTGTTTCAAATTTTGCAATCTCTTATGGATTTGAACTTCATAATGCCATGGTAGGAATTGAGCCTTAATCCATATCTTAATATGCTCCCATGAAGTTATCTTTTTCTTGCCAACTTGTACCCTTTCTTCTTGCATCATGTTCCACCAAACTAATGTTGATCCTCTCAATCTTGACTTGGCCACATTGACTCTTTTCTCCTTTGCTACCTCCTTATAATCAAAATGATTATTTAATGCTTCTATCTAGTCTAGTAACTCTTCTCCATTGAGATTTCCTCCATAGGTGGGTAATCCATCCAAGTTATCCTTGGAAATAGATTTGACTACACCCAAGAATAGTTTTTGGTCTTGAGGCATTGCTGTTGTTGTCTGATCCTCCTCATCTTCCACTTCTTCATCTGTCTCATCTCCCCACTCTGTCTTAACCTCCCCCTTCTCTTTCTTAACATCTTTGGTTCCTTTACTTCCTTCCTGATCCTTCAATCCTTCTATCATCTGTGCCACCATCTATCGGATGGCTTCTGGAGTCATTGCCTTTGGAGGCATTGAATTTGCTTTTGATTCCTCATAGTTTGATATACACCAATGTTTCAAAGGGTGGCTCTGATACCACTCTGATGCAGAGAGTCTTGGAGCTAATCCTATTCACCTTCTTGGTTTCTTGTCTTAATCAACCCTCTAACTCCTCAAGCCCATCCAATGGTACTTGGTTGGGGTTTTTCTATCTAGACCTCCAAGGTCTGATCTACTTTGGCTTGCCTCCAAGGTATTGTTAGATACTTGTTTAGTCTCGAAGACATTGAGAGAGGGGGGGGGGGAGTGAATCAGTGTCTGACTAGTAGATGAAAGATCTAAACTTATTTGCAACTTTATAACTGAAATTAATATAACGGTAAGCAAATAATAATGCAGTAAAGAGAAACAAAAGAATAAGCATCAATGCACACCATAACACATATTTTTGGTGAGGAAACCCAGTAGGGGAAAAACCTCGGTCGGATTTGTGACTCATAATATTTACTCACTGGCCAATATGAATAAATATTACTTAGTACAATAGGGGCCTGCACATGTAGGAAGGCCAACTACCTAGAGCTCACTACTCAATAATAAAATGGAGTCCCATTGACTACAATTGGATGGTTAAATCCAATAACAATGTATTGCTTCAAAATAGAATCTGCAATGCTAGATTCAATACCAGTTTAAGCTCTGTCTGATACCTCTGCCAAAACCTTGATGGTAAATGATTCTGCTTACACAGAATAGTCTTCGCTCTGCTCTACTCTTATTTTCTCACAAAATGAACATATCAAAATGGATATACAATTATTCGCTAACATAACCTATCACATATTACCACTTCCTTACATTACATATCATATGTTCAAATGACCTAAAAGATCTCATACATATATGAGTCTTTACAATACATCATGTCGGCCATACAAATATAATATTACATTACAATACATTTTGCATAAACAATATTATTTCTAAGTCGGCTTGGACTGTCGGTATAATCTGATGCCGGTGTAACTGGATGCCGGTGTGAATAAACCTTGTAGTGATTGCCGATGCTGGTAGGTGAAGTCTGTTTCCAATAGAACCTTTGAACCCTGTTACTAGTTGGTTGCCATCAATGACAAAATCAACCATTCTCATCTAAGTGTATAATGCCAACAATCTCCCCATTTGGCATTGATGGCAACACTCATGAGAAAAATCAAAATTGATATTCAAAACTAAAAGTGCTCCCCTTGAGCAAATGATTCCTTCTGTTCACATTTCAATGCCTTACATTGTACATTTTCTCATCATACCACTCCCCCTTTGACATTAATGAAAAAGGATGTCAAAACAATAAAAAATTCAAAATTTACCTAGAAACCTGTAGCCGGTTATGTACAATCTGAAAAATATCCGCCAAAACCAAGTTAAGACTCTGCAAACACTTTGTATTGTTAGAAATTATAGTCTCTATCTGCTTGCTCATCCTAGTGAGATAATGCATTTGTTGCTCCGGTGATCTGTCTCCTTGAACAGTTGCCTTAGATAGCTCAATCTGGTGTGTTAACAAATTATCCAATCTAGGACCAAGTTTATTCTTTAACTCTCGAGGTTTCATCTTCAACCTTTCTTTCTCTCTTTCCAATTTCTCAATCTTCTCTTCATAAATAGCAATCTCTTGATCCAAAACTGATGTGAATTTTGAAGAACCAATCATATTGTCAACAATGTCATCAATCTCTTTCTGTGTTTTCCTTATTTGCTCATCAATATCTTCTGTTAGATGGTGAGGTTTGCATGCTTCCTTGTACAATTCCTTGTATTCCAGAATGGTGGAATTCAGTGCTGGTAACAATGAATCAATTTGTCCTGTACAATCCTTTATTGTTTTATCAAAAAAAAATTCATTTTCCTTATTAACTCTTTCCTGAATAGTTTCCTCATTTATTTTATCTACTATCTGAATGTTAGAAGAAATGAATTTGGACAATGTGTCCAATTTACCTATAGACCCAACAATGTGATCCACCTTGCACGCCGGTGCAATCATTTGCAAAATTGGTAAAGAATCATCAATATCCTTAAATGATAAGGCATTGCATTCTGTTATCTTCTTTATGGAATCTAATAGTACATCAGTAACATTTGTCAGTCTGTAATCCATAGTAGAAGTACTGGGAGGAGTGCTAGGCTCTGAAATAATTCTCTTCTCTTCTCCAGATACCTGTTCAGTTACCTTAACCTCTACTTTATCCACTTTCTCTTCCTTATTTTCACTCTTATTGTCATTCTTATTCACTGCTGGTTCAGAGTCTATTTTTTCTTGTTCTTTTTCTATTTCTGCCGGTATCTCAACATCCTACTGAGTGTCAATAGTCTTGACCGGTGATTCAAAGATCTCAACATTTATAGCTTCAAATTTCTTTTCCTCTACAATTTCCTTATCCATTACAATATTGATGTCTTGAGTGTCAACATTCATTGTGAATAGAATGTTTGACTTGGGATCAATATCATCTTCTTTCACTTCCGTTGACTTCTCTTCTTTAGTCTGATTTTCCATTTCTGTTGATGCCTCTGCTACTACTGGTGGGGTGTCCTGTGCCAGTGGTGGTAAGTTGTCCTTAACTATGATGTTAGGTACACTGCCAACCTTACTCTTACCCTTATCTACTTTGTGATATACCTTAGTGAAGGATTTGTCAACTTTTTGTCTATCTTTTTCTTCTCTCTTCTCTTTCTCAAAAAAGAATATATCCCACTTATCCATTGTTTCATTTGCAATCTCTTTTACTCTGTTGACCATAAGACTAACTTGTCAATGACCACTCACAAAAACAGTCTTGTTATCTTCAGATATTAAATCATCTATTTCTTTCTTAGACTTAACAGGATGAACTGCTAACAGAGCCTCAACCTTTAATTTCTTATCTAACTCCATAATAGACATTCTTTTGGCTTCGAGTCTCAAGTATAAATAATTAGGAAGAGCATCTATAACCTCAATAAGAACCTTCTTATATATATATCCAGATACAAAATTATACTCTCCTCAATAGTATCCTTATCTGAATCCTTAAAATAATGATAAAAATTATTAACATTACTAAGATTTACTTCTTGAGTTATTTCATTAACCAACTCTTCCGGTGAAAGAGTATTCGGTTCCTTTAGTTCCAGTTGTTTCTTTGGTGTGAATTTCTTCTTGGGACCACTGGGCTCTCTCACAGCCAGTTGTTTCTTTCTAAGTGTTCTTATTTTCTCAGGTGATGGAACAGGTGCCGGTGAGGTTTTTCTCTTCTTTCTATCCACCCTTTTGAATTCAGTAGCCTTATCACTATTAGAGTCGGATGAGGTAGCCATAGGAGAAATATGTGCTACTGGTTGCTGTTCTGATTTTCTTTCTTGTGCAGCAACACGCCTCATCAGATCAAGTTTCAACAAGCCCTTCTTAACAACTTCAACAAACTTCGAAGCATCTTTTATTACTTTGTCTTTTTTCTTCCTTTGCTTCTAAACTTCAACACCTTTTTCAATAGTTTCAACATTACCAAATATCTTCTTAGTGGGTTTCCGTGGAGCATCTAGAAGTATCTTTGCATAAGATTCTAGAATGTGTGAATCCACTTCATAACTCATCTCAGTTATCCAGATAGTTCTAGGTGTAACTGCCTCCATCCATATTTCATCTCTTTTCACAAGAAAACATATCTTTTTGTCATATTTGTCTATAATGCTCTTAGGGATTCTTTCCCTTTGCCTCATTTTTGCTTGAAAGTCCTTGAAGTATTCTTGTACTCATTTGTCACCATCTGAACCCATGCTAGTAATTGCCTCTATCTATTTTCCAACAAAAATATCATTGGCAAAGTCCTTGTGGCCTATATTGGGAATCTCCTTTGAGAAATATAGCATTAATCATACAATCAAATTCCTAAACTTGAAAGTTCCCTTCTTATCACCTTTAATTTTATCCAAATTTTATAACAGTTCATCTTTCAGCCATTCATAGATGTCAATTTTAGCATTGTTCATTATCATCTCATAGGCACTATGAATGCATAGACTGGAAACAAAATTCTGCCTATTAGTATGAGCAACTTTGTATCCCATAACCACACTTGCATATTTGACATTGTTATCAGTTATATCACTAACCCTAAATAATCTGTTATCTGATGTTGCCCTGGTTATGTTCATAACCTCTTTGTTTGGAATTTTCTTTTTCTTCTTAGGCCTAGTACCAGTAGAAGGTAAACCTGCAATAGCTCTAATCACTTCCTTAGTGATTTTGAAAACCAAATCTAACCACAAAAATTCACTGTGAACTCTGCTAAGAATATAATGGACAATCTCATCTGAAAATTTAGGCATGTGAAGGATGTCAATGAACCTTAAGTCCTCAACAACCTTGTGTTCCGGTTTGACTGTACCTTGTTTGTCAGTGATAACAGTCATGAACATGTTCTTTAAATCTTCAGACCCTAAACCTTCAATGTTACAGTGAATGTATGCCCTAGGGTCTTCAGCAAATGCAACTCCTTTCGGGATTTTTGAAAATGCACCAATGGAGTCATCCAACTTAGCTATCTTAGGGATTATCTTAAAGACTGGTCTAGGACGCTTAATATTTTCTACAATAGTAGGGCTTGCAATGAATTTAGGAATGAAAGATGAGGAAGCCATTTCATAAGATAAATACCTTTGATTGTCAAATGCAAATGAAAACCTTGGATGCCCTGAAAAACCTTTGCTTCTTTTCTTCTTGAATGGTAGTGGTCTACTTCTGCACTCTTCGAATGCTTGAATGCTTTGGTAAGTCAAAATGAGAAATTCAAGTGCTTTATAACCAAAAAGTTAACTTCCAACCGCATTAAATCCTTCATCAGTTAAGGGAATACTCAACATATATGTTGGTAAAGAAGAAATACAACTTCTTACCACCATTTGAGGGTAAATGCATGATCTTCAATTAGTTGCCTTACCCCTAAGGATTATTCCTTAGTTAGATGAAGAATATCTTGTCGGTGCAGGATTACCTTGTTTTGTCGGTGTAGAGATAGATTCATCATTCCTCTGATCTCTCTTCCTGATCCATTGTTTAGAAAATTCTTGCTTGATTTCATTTACCTTTTCCTTGCCTTTGTCATTAGATCCTCCGTTGTTTGTTGGTACACTTTTGCTTCTACAAAATTTTATAATATGCCCAATCTTGTTACATGCATAATAGGTTACATTGTTTCTTTGAATAGATTTTCCATAACCTTGCCTGGTTTGAGTTCTACATTGATTAGATAGATGTCCAAATGTACCACAAACATAGCATTTCAGATTCATTCTACAACTGTCTGAGCTATGACCATTTTTATTGCATTTGGAACATTGACCAGTGGATGAGTTTGTACTCTGATTATTCCTAAATTTGCACTGATTTTCTCTATGACCAAATTTGTTTCAATTAAAACATTTGTCATTGAATTTAAAAGCATTAGGTTGCCTTACTAGTTTGTTGTGATCATGATTGTTTGCAATTCCAGAACTTTCTCCATGTTCAAATCCAAGTCCAACTATTTCTCCATCAGGGTTTTGACTTTTCAGCATATCATCAAACTTATCTAAACTCTTTTTGAATTTGTCTTTGTATTCATTTGCAACAACCAACTCACCTTCCAGAGTGCTAACCTGTCTCATAAGTTCCTCTTTGTCATGTTGCATGTGAATCAAATCTATTTTAAGCATATCATTTTCATAACTAAGCCTTAGAGATTCATCTAATCTTTCATTAAGTCTTCTGGCCAAATCTTCCTCATTCCTCTTTCTATCTTCAATATCCTTACATAGTCTTATGGTTAAGTCTTGCATCTCATTCTTCATGTTACTATTCTCTTGTCTCAATTTCTCTGCAATATCTCTGAGAGTTTCTTTTTCTTCATCATCTTGGTTTTGCAGTTGCACATGCAATTTTTTTCTCTTATTATTTGCTATGACAAGGTTTTCTTGAAGTGCTTTGATGAATTCCTGAGCAGATCTGAGTTCATCTTCCAGTTTGATATTCTTCAATTTTTCTACATCAAAATATTCAAGAGCTCCTTCCAACTGTTGTCTCAAACTTTTCATCAGTACTGGTTTCAAAATCTTCCTCAAGTTGTTAGGCTTCTGCAAATAGAGGAACATGCTCTGATACCAATTGTTAGATACTTGGTTAGTCCCAAAGACACTGAGAGGGGGGGGAGAATAAGTGTCTGAATGGTAGATGAAAGATTTAAACTTATTTGCAACTTTATAACTGAAATTAATATACCGGTAAGAAAATAATAATGCAGTAAAGAGAAACACAAGAATAAGTATCAATGCACACCATAACACAAATATTTTTGGTGAGGAAACCCGGTAGGGGAAAAACCTCGATGGGATTTGTGACCCACAATATTTACTCACTGGCCAATATGAATAAATATTACTTAGTACAATAGGGGCCTGCACATGCAGGAAGGCCAACTGCCTAGATCTCACCACTCAACAAAAAAATGGAGTCCCACTGACTACAATTGGATGGTAAAATCCAGTAGCAATGTACTGCTTCAAAATAGCATCTGCAATGTTGGATTCAATACCGGTTTAAGCTCTATCTGATACCTCTACCAAAACCTTACTGGTAAATGATTCCACTTACACAGAATAGTCTTCTCTTTTCTCTACTCTTATTCGCTCACAAGATAAACACATCAAAATGCATATACAATTATTCGCTAACATAACCTATCACATATTACCGCTTCCTTACATTACATATCATATGTTCAATTGGCCTGCAAGATCTCATACATATATGAGTCTTTGCAATACATCATGTCGGCCATACAAATATAATATTACATTACAATACATTTCACATAAATAATATTATTTCCAATTCTACTTCGACTGCCGGTATAATCTATTGCCGGTGTAATCGGATGCTGGTGTGAATAAACCTTGTAGTGACTGTCGGTGCCTGTAGGTGAAGTCTGTTGCCGATAGAACCTTTGAACCCTATTACTAGCTAGTTACCATCAATGACAACATCAACCATTCTCATATTAGTGTATAATGCCAACAGGTATAGCCACTGATCTCTTTCATTCAACTCTTCCTATTGAGGTTGCCACCTCAATCTCTTCACACCACTCCTAAGGCTCCAACAACTTCTGCAATGATCACAACACACCAACTCATTTAAAGGGTTCAAAATGAATTTACTTAGTGTCTTTGAAGTGTTTTAGAGGTTTGAGCACCTTCAAACCCATCACCAAGCTTTCCTAACCTCTCTTTATCTGCACCAGGCTCAAATAGGCCTAATACAATTAGCCCTCCCTTGGCAGTTTTAAGGATTTAGTTTCAAAACCTCCCAACTAAGGCCAAAAATAAATTATATATTTGGATACCCTTTTCAAAGTTACAAAAAAAATTGAATATGTGCATTTGGGTTCGCCATACACATATGGGAACCAAATCTGTCCTAATTTCAAGGGTTTTGGCCTACCCGGGTGACTTACAAACTTGTTCTTTAAAACCTTCAATAGTCAAAAAATATACTTAAATAAATTGAGGATTCTTTAAGGGAATTCATAGAGATTTCCAAACATGGGTCCATTTCTCTTCTACCCATCCACATGTGCTCAGAAGTTGCACATCTTCTGCTGTCCTAACTCACTAACTCCAAGTAGTGAGCCCAGGGTTTCATTCTAGCTCCTCCACAAAGGCCTGCAAAAACCCAAACACCTACTCTAGACATATGTACAAAACCTAACCTATCATTCTACTTGATTTCAATTGGTTCCATCAATGGATGCTCAGGTTAGAGTCATTTTCCCCCTTAAACCCTACTTTGCAAGGGTTTTACGCCTAGTCCCAAAGAATAGAGTAGATCTTTGCAACCAGACACAGTTAGACTCGCTAGTCTACCTTATTGAAAATTAGATTCAATAACCTTTCATCACCTACAAGTAATTCCCTCTTTCAAGGCCGTACTAGGTCGTATAATGCAACAAAAACAAACAAAAACTGTCAAAATGGTGAAGAAAACAAGATTTCTTTACAACTCAAAAACTTGTTTTCGCAATCTCAATCCTCTAACCCATACAATGAATTTTTTTTGGCTTATATGCTGATGATTTAGTTGGTTGAACCAACTTTTCAACTCCAACATCCAAAAATGCAACTTTTACAAAATGTTGCAAAATGTTGCTCAACAACTTTTACTTTTTTTATCACTTAGGATGCAACTTTGCACTCTAGTGCATTCCAAGGCTCCCAAAGGCCCTCAAGCATCCTAGAAGACCTAAACACAATAAAATAAACCCCTATTACATGATGACAATGATCTAGAGTAATACTCCTGTGATCAACATTAGCATTACTACCTCCTAAATGACCCAACCAAAAGATTGGACAACTCAACCATGGCTCTACTAAGTCCCAAATGGCTGGTCCATTATTACATCATGAAAGACAATGCAAAAATGTAGGAAAAACCAAAATTGCATGCTTGGAGTGTTAGGTGCCCTGCACCAAGGACCAAAAGCTATGATAGACTAAAAGATGCGAATAAGATGCATGATGCTCATGAAGATCCTCAACATTGTCAAGGTTAAAGGTGGGACAATAGGACATAATAGGATAGCATAAATAAAACCTGCCCCCAAATATGGAATGCAAGAATTTCATGCATTACACATGATGCCTATTTTCCATGTTTTCATCATGGTACTTGTCCAAGGCGTCTGTTTGCCAGGTTTTCACTAGTGCATGAATTATTTTATTATTTTTCATTTTTTCATTTTTTTTCTTTGACTTTTTTTGATATTTTACCTCTTTTTTTTTAACATTTTGACTTCTTGAAAGAAAATGGACACATGATAGGGGATGGAAGAAGGACTCAAGCATCTTTTTGTTTGTATAGTAGCCTTGAAAAATGGACCATGACCTTTAAAAGTATGCTCAAAGATGTTGGTAGGATAATGACATGGAAATAAAATGAAACCAAGAATTTAGGCCAAAGATTGGATAGGATGAATGAAATGATGAAACATATGCATTGGATAATGGATAGGGTATTGGAAGAATTGGGTTTGAGCTGATGGAAATGATGGCAAGATCAACATTGGCACACACCTTGAGAGGTGGTGGACTGATGGGGGAAAAATGGATCTCAGATTTTGATGGAGGAATAGCTAAGGATTTTGGGACATAAGGACCCAAAATGAATGAAGGAGTGACAAAGGAATAGATATGGAAAGTTTAGATAGAGGAATAGCAATTTTAGATGCCAATTTGGATGTTTCTTTATACTTTTGTGCTTCAAGGAGCCACTTGGAATCCACATGGTTTTTGATTTTTCATGCTTTTGCAGTTCCTTGGAATGCATTGCTTGCATAAAGGATTTAGGAACCCATATAGATTTTGACTTTTTTTTTATTTGCTGAGTGGGCCTTTGTGGCTTTTTTGGATTTTTCTTTTTCTTTTTGGATCATATTTTGCTTTGTTTTGTCATATTGATTAGATTGGACATGTTGATCCTTGACTGTATGTGGATTGTTAGACTTATAGATTTTATGATTGGCATCCAAATTTCTCGAAGGGGGAAAGGAATGTATGGATTGATGAGAATGATATGGATGTATTTTGGATGGGTAGAAGGTGCTTGAGGATGTGTGCCTTTTCTGATCCTGCATAGGGGATGAAGGGATATAATGACATAAAATGGATGGATGGGATGAAGGGTAAGGCGTATATTTGGATTTGGGTTTGGTAGGGAGACCAACGTCTTGACTAATGTCACTAAGGTCATGACCATTAATATTTTCTTTGATATGGAGGGGTTCTTTGTCGTGAAGGTCTACCCCTTTGCCTTTACGAATATTGTGACTTGTAGGATACTCTTTGACTTGGGAAGAAGACACGAGTCCATGATGAGGTGGATATGATATGGAAGCAATTGATGGACTTGAAAAGAACAGAGAGTGGGGGAGGGGGGGGTGAATCAGTGACACCAAAACAAACACAACTTCAAACACTAACCGGTAGATGAACTTAACCAAGCATTTAAACAAAATACATGGTATCCAAAATCAAATAAGAACATCCACATAAAGTAGAACATCCACCATAACAAAGTGTTTATAAGTGGAAAACCCAAATAGGTAAAAACCATGGTGAGATGGAACTCACAAGTTAACTATCTGTAGTAATAGATAACTGATCGGTTAAGGTCTTACAAAGTGCTCTGCTAGGAGCGAATCTTGTTAGAGATCACAAGCTTGATTAGAAGCTTATACCCTGTTAAGAGTACTACCTTGTTAGGAGTAACCTTGCTGGAGGATTTGAGAATCCAAACTAATGGATCACCTTGTTAGAGGATTTGTACAATGAAGCTTGTTAGAGCTTACCCGGTTAGGGGATTTTATTCTATTGTAATGATTAGAAAAAAACAAGAAAGGTTTGATCTATTCTGAGTAGCACAAGACTTGCTTGATCAGATCATTCTAAGTACATTCAACACTGCTCTTCATCTTAACACTTATCGCTCTTCAACAAAACCTTTCACTCTTTATGCATATTAGTATTCGCATAAAATCCTCTTCTATATCAGTTCACTCTCTTAAATGATTCACTAAGATGTCTTTAAATAGACATACAAATCTTATGTCAGCCATAGGAAATCAAAACACAATTTCCTAGGTGTAGTGTAACTAGACAAGTAAACATAACTCATCACAAAAATGACCGTCAAGAAAACGGTGCTGGTAACTCATCACAAAATCAGATATTGGTTAGAATAGTCAGTACTGGTTGGAACTGAACATGTGAACCATTGTCCTGGAGTCTTCTGTTTGATCTCCATCTTCATTTTCATCTTCATTTTGATGTCGATTTAATGTAACCATAGGTTATCTCTTAAGCACATACCGGTTGACATAGAGTACCAGTTAGAGATAGACCTTAAACATATCGATTAACAGTGTAAACCAATGAAGTTACACCGGTAGTCAATGCAATCATATGTGTGTGTGAGAGTGTTTCATCAATGACAACAAGTGATTAATAAAATACAATCATCATCAAGCTAGCAATCTCCCCCTTTGGCATTAATGGCAACACTTAGAATTTTTTTAGAGTAATACAATACCACTAAGTGTGTATACACAACATATTTACATATGTACTCATATTCCCCTTTTAATGCAATACTCCCCCTTAATGCATGCATAAATACAAAATTTTCAAAAAAACACACATACATATTATTACTCCCCCTTTGACAACAATCCCAAAATGATAAAGTAAAATATATACATATATATAGAAAATCTATATCAAAGTGTTTAGCATATATTACATTTTTAAAAAAAGTTCATGCATTGGCTAGTCTCATAAAAATATCATTGAAATTCTGCTTCATCTGGGACAAAGCATTTTCCCATGATTCCAGTATGTTAGTAGTATACTTATAGGTAGACATCAACTGGGAATATAATTCTTCCATTGAGTCTAGCGTGCAGGTTTCAGGAGTAACAAGAATAGCTTCTGCATTGGAGTAGGCTCTCTAAAGAATGTTGACATGTGAGGTGAGCTGACTCTTGAGCTCTCTTAGAGATCAGAATCTCTTAGCCTTCTCATTATCATTCCTATTTAGTGTGCCATGCAAATAATCTTTAGACTAGTTAAAGGCATGAATGGAGTCCTGGAGTGGGACATATGCCTTGCATAACCTTTCCATTTCCTACTCAGTTTCATCTTGACTCTTAGAAATGTCAGAGTAAAAGAAAGTAACATTGGAGGTAGAGGCAAGATACTTCCCTCCAGATTCAATAGCTTTCTTCAACAGACTTCCATTATGAGATAAAGCCATTTTGCCACTTTCAATGTTCTTAGCCAGTTTATCTCCATATTTCTTCTTGTGTCTCTTCTCAGCAGACATTTGAGCAACATCTTCAACCAATTTGATTTGATTAGATGCATCTGCAACTAACTGAACAAGTTTACTGATGGGTGTAGGAAGATGTGCAATAGCTGTTTCCGGTAGTAAACTAGACAAAATTTCTACTGCATTCTGGATTGTCTCTACTTCAACCCTTTCCTCTTTCAGTCTCTTCTTGTGTGCTCGAGATTGCATAACATTAGCAATCTTCATCATTTTTGATGCACTCAAAGTGTTTTACCACATCTTCAGGTAACCTCATTCTCATGCTCATCTTTTTCTGAAATTCATTAAAATACTTGTTCACGGTAGTTGAAAAAGTATTCTTCACAGCCTTAATGATGTTCTTGATCTGTGCATTGACTGGTTGTTCCTTGGACCATTCAATATCTCCAATGCCCGGTAGGAAGTTTTGAAAATAGAAAAATAACCCGGCTAATAGCTAACCATATTTGAACTTTTGTGTGTTGTCCTTCTTAATGGATTTCAAATTTTGAAATAATTGGTCTCTGATGGCTTCACAAATACCATAGATTGCATTATCAACAATCATTCTATGTGTTGTGTGAATTGCTTCCGATGGAACACTATCAGTCTAATGGAGTAGAATTCTCGATAGCCTATCACCATTGTTGCAAGTTTCACTGCAGCGTCTCTAATATTGTTGATAGAGAAAGCACGCTTATCAGATATAGAACCGGTTGATGAATAATGCTGAACAGTAAATACTCAATAGATACTGAGAGGGGGGGTGAATCAGTATCGACAAAAACTTCCTTAAACCACTTTGACTGCAAAGACTGCACTAACTGATAAAAAGGATCACCGATCTAAATCAGGGCACTACCGGTAAAACACAGTGAGACTGTGAAGCACATAAAATGGTAACACTTAGATCTTCACAAAACCTAATAACTCACTTCCACTTCACCCATATGCTTAAACAAGTAATACATCATCAGAAATATGAAGACCGCTGGATCAACATGCATTACCACTAAACAGAAAATACTAATCATCACATGAAAAAGCATCACACATGACACACTGATTTTTCATGTGGAAACCCAAATGGGAAAAACCATGGCGGGGATGAATACCCACAAGTTTTTCTTTGAACTCTTCTGAAGTCCGCTCTGTTAGGAGCCTAATTCGGTTAAGGACTTTACAATAGGTTATGCTAGGAACCGATCCTGCTAGGGATCACCCAGTTAAGGGATGGCTAAATACTCAGTTAAAGGTTACAACCCTATTAAAGGTCACCTCGCAAGAGGATTTGAAGAACTCAATGAATTTGAGTCACCCTGTTAAAGGATTTACAGAAAGCCTATTAAAGCTAATACAATGATTTGTTAACAACACTCAATGCCAAGGCAGATCCACTTTAGTTCCTTTGCTTCTGTAATCACACTCTGTAGGTATCAACACACTTCTCTGGTCTGGAAAGAATCAAGTATCTCTTCACTTGGATACACACATAACATTTGCCAACAAAACTCAAAATGAAAAACATCATCGACCTTATAGGAAATAGATAGGTCGGTGGCATAAACCCTAAACCCTAAACATCTTAGGTTATCAATACAGTCAGTCCAATCCTGACCATTCAATCACATTACATAGGGTAAAACAATCTTGAACAGATCTCAAGACATTCTACATTGTCCGTTCTTTGCCACTTCTGGAAGCTGATAACCCATCACGGGCTCTCCACCATTTACTGAGATTTCACACATTCTCGAGGTGGATAGAATCAATCTCCTTCATGCAAGATCCTCAAGGAGATTCTTCATGCGCCCAAGGCGGACGTGGCAACAAGATATGATCTTCATTTCAGTGCTAACTCATCACAGAATGTCATTGGTTGAATCACACAGACTTGGATTGCATCAACCGGAAACCCTGAAGCTGAGACTACCAACCGATAGTCATATCAAATGAAACCCCGATACAAACTTTGTATATACCGGTTCACATTCCACCATACCACTTCACTTTCTTCATATATTGATTCATACCATCATACTGGTTCACTCTTCAACATACCGCTTCACTTGTATCATCATATTGGTTCACTTGCTAGTTCACTTACTTCAATATACCAGTTCATACTTCAGCATATCAACATCAATGACAACATACATTATCATCATGTCATCAAACTCTGCACATATGCCAACAATCTCACCCTTTGGCATTGATGGAAATATACAAAGATATCTCTACATCTTCTTCAATATTAGAAGTGCTCAATACTACAGATATCTTCTCTGCTTCACATCTTCTCCCCTTTGACAACAATGCCAAAGTGGAGGCAAAAACATCCATGATCTACTATGCTACTTCTCCTGAGGAGTAGCATCCTTCTACACATCAATCCTGAAAAGATTTGACAATGCAATACCTGACTGATGTGGAGCACATACCTTTAGTTCATCTCTTGAAGGGGAAGCACCCCTAATTCACCTCTTAAATAGGTAAATGTAGCCTTTGGTAGAGGCTTGGTGAATATGTCTGCTAACTGCTCCTTACTGGAAACATGTTCCAATACAATCTCTTTGTTCTGAACTTTCTCCCTCAAGAAATGATACTTGAGCTCGAAGTGCTTGGTTCTAGCATGCAACACCAGATTCTTGGAAATATTAATTGCACTGGTGTTATCACAAAATATACTCACCGGTTCAGATACAGGGACTTTAAAACCACTTAAAACATGCTTCATCCAAATTGTCTGAGTGCAGTTCATAAAAGCTACTACATATTCTGCTTCTGCTGTGGACTGAGAGAAACAACTCTGTTTCTCGATCATCCATGAGACTATTCTACCACCGAGAAAGAATGCACCACCAGTTGTGCTCTTCCAATTGTCCACATTACCTGCCCAATCGACATTGGCATACACTTTGAGATTGAAATCATTACTATATGGATACCACAATCCATAATCTATAGTTCCCTTTAGATACCTAAGAATCCGCTTGATTACTACCAAGTGGGATTCTCTTGCACTTTTATGAAAACGTGCAACAATGCCCACTACATGTACAATGTCCAGTCTGTTGTGTACTACATAGTGCAACTTACCAATTATTGATCAGTATTCCTTCTCATTCACCAACGTTGAGTCATCTTCTTTTGACAACTTACAATTGGTCATCATTGGTGTACCAACCAATTTGCTTTCTTCCATGCCAAAGGTCTTCAACACCTCTTTGACATACTTGGACTGAGTGATAAAGATACCATCTTTAATTTGTTGAATCTGTAGTCCAATGAAGAACTTAATCTCTCCGATCAGTGACATCTCAAATTCCTTCTTCACTTCATCTACAAACACATGGCTCATCTTATCATCTCCACCAAAAATTATGTCATCAACAAACACTTCACAGATTAGAATCTGATCTCCTTTTGACTTCAGATAGATATTGCTATCTTCACTTGTTCTTTCAAATCCAATCTTCACAAGATGGGAGTGTAGATGTTCATACCATGCTCTAGGTGCTTGCTTCAAGCCCTACAAGGTTTTATGTAGCCTACACACCATATCACTGTCTTCTGATAGGGCAAACCCATCCGGTTGCTCTATATACACTTCCTCTTCAAGTATTCCATTCAGGAATGCAGATTTCACATCTATCTGATACACTTTGAATCCCTTGAAGGTTGCATATGCAAGTAGCATTTAAACTCCTTCCAATCTAGCTACCAGAGCAAAGGTTTCTCCATAGTCTTCTCCTTCCTCTTGAGCATATCCTTTACATACCAATCTTGCTTTGTTTCTTACCACTGAGCCATCTTCATTCAGCTTGTTTATGAAAACCCATTTAGTGCCAATAACATTTTTATGCTCAGGTCTAGGTACCAAAGACCATGTACCATTCTTTTCTATCTGGTCAAGTTCCTCTTCCATAGCCTTGATCCAGTCTTCATCTTTATGTGCCTCTTTAAATGTTTTAGGTTCAAATTTAGAGATCATGTAAGAATTTTCTCTGACCTTTCTTGTTGTAAGAATTCCCGCATCCTTATCTCCTATGATCTGCTTTGGATCATGATTCAACTTTACATACCTAGGAATGATCTTAACTGATTCCTCTTGCTTTTCCTCTTCATCCTCATCTTCATCAGCATCAACATCTACTGGTGTAGGAGCACTGTTACTAGTACTTGGTTTTTTTGCAACTGGTTCCCAGAAGGTTACAATCAGCTCATCTACCGCTCGCTCGCTGCTGGTTTCCTCAGGTTTCTCAGAGGTTTCATCAACTCTAACATTGATACTTTCCATAATTCTCTGATTCCTATTGTTAAAACACTTGAGAGCTTTGCTCTTGGTGGAATACACTAAGAATATTCCCTCATCACATTTTGCCTCAAACTTGCTCTGGTGTTCACTTCTCTTGATATAACACTTGCTACCAAACACTCTAAAGTAGCTTACTACAGGAGTCTTACTGGTCCAATACTCATAAGGTGTTTTATCCTTACCTTTCTTGATGAGTACCCAATTCATAGTGTAGATTGCAGTGTTCACTGCTTCCCTCCAAAAGGTGTGAGCAACCTTCCCTTGAATCAACATTGTTTTGGCTGCTTCAACTACAGTCTAGTTGTTCCTTTCTGCTAGGCCATTTTGCTATGGAGTCCGGGGGGCAGACAGTTGCCTCTTGATGCCATTTTTTTCATAGTACTTATTGAACTCAGTAGAAGTGAACTCACCTCCTTGGTCAGTTCTAAGGCATTTGATTCTCTTACCACTTTCTTTTTCAACCAATGCTCTGAAGGCTTTGAACTTTCCACAAGCTTCAGACTTGTCTTTCAAGAACATGACCCACATAATTCTTGAGCAATCATCAGTAAGAATCATAAACTACCTATCTCCTTGAACACTCATATTTTTCATGGGACCACACAAATTAGTATGCACAAGATCAAATAAATTTTCTACTGTGAAAGATTTACCTTTGAAGGTTGAGGAAGACATTTTCCCCAGTTGACATTCTCTGCACAGAGGATTCTCTGATTTGTTCAGCACAGGAAATCCTCTAACTACCTTGATTTTCTGACCTTCACAATGTTATCAAAATTTACATGGCAAAGTCTCCTATGCCATATCCAACTGTCATCATACTTAGCCATTAGACATTGGCTGATATTTGCATTTAACTAAAATAGGTTACCTTTGGTCTGCACACCGATGGCCATCAGTTCACCACTCTTTCCTTTTATTTTGCATACTCCATCTTTAAATTCTAGAGTGAGTCCTTTATCATTCAGCTGAGCAACACTCAGAAGGTTGTGCCTAAGACCTTCTGCCCAATACACATTATTAGCACTACTTTTTCCATTTAGACAGATGGACCCTTTTCCTTTTACCATACAAGGTGCATCATTACCAAATTGGACTACACTTCCAAAGATAGAAACTTTCTCCGGTCACCAGTCATGTGGTGAGAACAACCACTGTCAATAATCCACTCATTAGAATTATCAAAGCGGGAGACAAGAGCCTTCTTGTCTGACACATCTTCCTTAACAACCACAAATACTATGTCTTCGTTTTCTTCATCTTCTGATTCATCGTCAGTGACACCTTAATCAACTGCAATAAGATAATTTCTCCTATTTCCTCCTTTGAACTTTTTGAACCTCTCTGGTTTGTCCTTATTATCACCATTAGGACAGTTTACAGCAATGTTTCCTATCCTATTGCAAGAAAATCATTTCAAAGGTAGCTTACCTCTGTATTTTCTAGTTCCCTTAGGAAGTCTCTTGCCCAGAAGAGCTTCAAATTCCATGAGGATCTCCTCATCATCCATATCTCTTCTCTGTCTAGGTTCACAACTGGTACTAACTTCTTTACCCTTTCTAGATAGTGCAACAAATGCTTTAAAGGTTGATTCAGTCTTCTGAATACTGCCATCAAAACTGTTTAGCTCATATGCGGTCAACTTAGCAATGATGGAATCAAGGGATGCCTTTGTCTTGTCAATAGATCTCAACTCCTGAATAGAAGCAACCCTTATTGCATAGACCGGTAACAAGGATCTCAAAACCTTGCTAACAATAATGGAATCATCCATTGTACCTCCTGCACTCTTGATGTCTCCAACTACAGTTTTAATTCTTATCCCATATTGTTGAATGTTCTCTCCTTCAACCATCCGCATGTCTTCAAATTTTCCCCTAAGGCTTTCTTCTTAGCTTGCTTCACATGCTCATCACCACCATAGATAGACTCCAAAGTATCCCATACATATTTGGGATTGGTTTTTATCCTGAACATCAATAAACTCAATATTAGATAGACTGCTAATAAGAGCTTCCATAACTTACCCATTCTCTTGAATCTCTCTTCTTTGATCATCGGTGAGAGTATCGATAGGGACAACATAAGTATTCTCAACATATTTCTAGTGTTGAGCACCCATGCTTTTAATGTAGATCTTCATTCTATCCTTCCATATCTTAAAGTTATCTCTATTAAACTTTAGACCTTCTCTCTTCATTATTAGAATAGGATCTTTTCCTCAAGCAGTTAAGCTTATAACATAGAGAACCTGGAGGATGCTCTGATACCAATTGATGAATAACGATGAACAGTAAATACTCAATAGATACTAAGAGGGGGGGGGGGGTGAATCAGTATCGACAAAAAATTCCTTAAACCACTTTGACTGTAAAGACTACACTAACTGGTAAACAGGATCACCGATCTAAATCAAGGCACTACCAGTAAAACACAGTGAGACTGTGAAACACATAAACTGGTAACACTTAGATCTTCACAAAACCTAATAACTCACTTCCACTTCACCCATATGCTTAAACAAGTAATACATCATTAGAAATATAAAGCCTACTGGATCAACATGCATTACCACTAAACAGAAAATGCTAATCATCACATGAAAAAGCATCACACATGACACACTAATTTTTCACATGGAAACCCAACTAGGAAAAACCACGGTGGGGATGAATACCCACAATTTGTTCTTTGAACTCTTCTGTAGTCCGCTCTGTTAGGAGCCTAATCCAGTTAAGGACTTTACAATAGGTTCTGCTAGGAATCGATCCTGGTAGGGATCACTTGGTTAAGGGATGGCTAAATACTCAGTTAAAGGTTAGAACCATGTTAAAGGTTACCTCGCAAGAGGATTTGAAGAACTCAATGAATTTGAGTCACCTTGTTAAAGGATTTATAGAAAGCCTATTAAAGCTACCCGATTAAGGGATTTTCCAACTACTGAAATGGTTAGAAGTCAACAGGTAATACAATGATCTGTTAACAACATTCAATGCCAAGGCAGATCCACTTTAGTTCCTTTGCTTCTGCAATCACACTCTGCAGGTATCAACACACTTCTCTGGTCTGGCAAGAATCAAGTATCTCTTCACTTGGATACACACATAACATTTGCCAACAAAAATCAAAATAAAAAACATCATCGAGCTTATAGGAAACAGATAGGTCGGTGGCATAAACCCTAAACCCTAGAAATCTTAGGTTATCAATATAGTCGGTCCAATCCTGACCGTTCAATCACATTACATAGGGTAAAACAATCTTGAACAGATCTCAAGATGTTCTGCATCGTCCGTTCTTTACCGCTTCTGGAAGTTGATAACCCTTCACGCTCTCTCCACCGTTTACTGAGATTTCGCACATTCCCAGGGTGGATAGAATCAATCTCCTTCATGCAAGATCCTCAAGGAGATTCTTCACGTGCCCAAGGCTGACATGGCAACATGATCTGATCTTCATTTCAATGCTAACTCATCATAGAATGTCGTCAGTTGAATCACACAGACTTGGATTGCATCAACTGGAAACCCTGAAGCTGAGACTACCAATTGGTAGTCATATCAAATGAAACCCCGATACAGACTTTGCATATACCGGTTCACATTCCACCATACCAATTCACTTTCTGCATATACTAACTCATACCATCATACCGTTTCACTCTTCAACATACCGCTTCACTTGTATCATCATACCAGTTCACTTACCAGTTTGCTTACTTCAATATACTGGTTCATACTTCAGCATATTGACATCAATGACAACATACATTATCATTATGTCATCAAACTCTACACATATGCCAACACCGGTTAACTTGAGGACAATATCCTTTGAAATTCTTCTTAACACAAGAATTTCACCGGTTGAGCAATAACCTGTTATAGCTCTAATATCCTCCTTGGTTATTCTATGGGTCCTTTCCAAATACGTATTCTCTTTGTGGAATTGACTCACCTTTGACCACAACACCACTCGGGACTTGCTATAATGCATTATAAGACATAATTTCATCTACCTTTAGAGTTTCTCCAAGCTCAACAGTGAGCATCAACCTTTCTATAGACTTAGAAGAATATGTCATTCTAGTTAAACAAGTTTCGAAGCAGTATACAAAGAAATACCTTGTATCTTGCACGTCGCTCCATTTCCCAGTTGAAATGTCCAAATGTATAGCCATTCACCTCTCTACAACTTTCAATTCAGCTTGATTTCTCTAAACACGAAACAATTTTCCAATTGACAACAAGACACTCTTGTTCTGCTCTACAATTGCTTCAAATTTCTTTTTCGAAAGAGTTAGGGTAAAAATGATAAAGTAAAACTTGTTTTTATCCTCTTTACCAACTGTAATAAATGCTCACACTTTTGGTTGCAAACCCTAATTTTTTATTTATCACTTAAGTGAAATATCGGTTGATGACACGTTAACAAAAAGTCACCAAAAATTTATAATTCAAAAATTCTTTCCTGTTCATTTTACAAGGGGTCTGGAGATGTTTTACTATTAAGCTCCCCTTAGCCGTGTTAGACAGGCTTAAGTCACCAGTGTTGGATTCTCTTCACATGGTGAAGGAACAGTTTCTTCTCCAGGTGAGTCATCACCTTTATTTTTCCAAATCTAATTCATATCTTCTTTGGTTTCCTCAACATCAACTTTCTGCTTTCCTTTCTGATCCTTAAAGGAGTTGACCGGTTTGTTATTTCTTGATCTACAAAACTTTGCTAAGTGCCCTGGTTTGTTGCAGTGGTAACATACCATACCAGATGACCTCCAGGGTCCTGCATTTCCTCTCCCTGTTCTTCTTTTGCAGTTCATAGCCACATGACCAAAGTTATTACAAAAGGTGCACACAACATTTGTTACCTTTTCCATTTTGAATGGACTAAACCGGTTGCCATAGGATCTTTGCCAGTTCTGGTTTACCCGGTTATCAAAATTCCTTATCCGGCCACCATTTGGTCTAGGATGCATGTGTGGTATAGGATTGTTTGATCCATATTTGCACTCAATATGTCTATGCCCATACATTCCACATTTGTAGCAATGACCTTCAAACTTTCTAGACAGATACCTAGCATTAGTATTTTAGTTTGCATTTTTGTTAGGTTTGTTTCTACAAACATTTGCATTATGACCAGGCTTGTGACAAACAAAGCAAACAGGTTTAAAAACCTTCTTACCGGTAGTCTTATTAACTTTAGGAGCAGTTTTGTTCTATGTACCGAAGGATTCACCTTTTTCAGTTGTATAAAAACCAAGTCCAGAGATATCACCCTTCATTCTCTATGATTGAATTTGTTCTTCCAGCATGGTAGAACTTTTGATGAACTTCTCCAATTTCTCATTGGCTTCAGTAAGATTTTTGACAAGATCTTCATTATGCTTAGACAGGTTCTCTTTCAGAGACAATGCCAACTCAAGGTCTAGCTTTAGGTTCTCCTTTTCTTCAGTTCCAACAATCAAGTTCTCATGTATAGTATCTTTTTCCCATTTGATCTTTATGATCTCTTACCTTGATAAGATCTTCAGCAGCTCTTCTAGCTTCCAGTTCCTAACTCATGTGGATAGTGAGACCTTCTAGCTCTCTTCTTAGATTCAGTTTTTCACTGTTCATCTGAAGAACTATTATCAGATATTTTCAATAGTTTTTCAGATAGCTCTCTCCTTTTGACTTGAGAAACTTTCAGTTTGCCCTTAAGGGATTCAATTTCATTTTTGCTAGCTTCTAGCTCTCTAACCATCTCGAAGTAGCTTCTGTCCCCCATGGTAGTTTCAAGATTCCCTTCTAAGCGGTTAGGCTTCAAAGAAGTTAGGCTCTAATACCAATTGATGGACTTGAAAAGGACCGAGAGGGGGGGTGAATCAGTGACACCAAAACAAACATAACTTCAAACACTAACCAGTAGATGAACATAATCAAGCATTTAAACAAAATACATGCTATCCAAAATCAAATAACAACATCCACATAAAGTAGAACATCCATCATAACACAAGTGTTTATACGTGGAAAACCCAAATAGGTAAAAACCATGGTGAGATGGAACTCACAAGTTAACTATCTACAGTAATAGATAACTGATCAGTTAAGGTCTTACAAAGTGCTTTGTTAGGAGCGAATCTTGTTAGAGATCCCAAGCTGGATTAGAAGCTTATACCCTGTTAAGAGTACTACCCTGTTAGGAGTAACCTCGCTAGAGGATTTGAGAATCCAAACTAATGGATCACCTTGTTAGAGGATTTATACAATGAAGCTTGCTAGAGCTTAATCAGTTGGGGGATTTGATTATGTTTTAATGATTAGAAAAAAACAAGAAAGTTTTGATCTGTTCTGAGTAGCACAAGACTTGCTTGATCAGATCATTCTAAGTACATTCAACACTGCTCTTCATCTTAACACTTATCACTCTTCAACAAAACCTTTCACTCTTTATGCATATCAATATTCACATAAAATCCTCTTCTATATCAGTTCACTCTATTAAATGATTCACTAAGATATCTTTAAATAGACATACAAATCTTATGTTGGCCATAGGAAATCAAAACAAAATTTCCTAGGTGCAGTGTATCTAGACAAGTAAGCATAACTCATCATAAAAATGACCGTCAAGAAAATGATGCTGGTAACTCATCACAAAATCAGATACCGATTAGAATAGTCAATACCATTTGGAACAGAACATGTGAACCGTTGTCCCAGAATCTTCCATTTGATCTACATCTTCATTTTCATCTTCATTTTGATGCCAACTTAATGTAACCACAGGTTATCTCTTAAGCATATACTAGTTGACACAGAGTAGCAGTTAGAGATAGACCTTAAATATACTGGTTAATAGTGTAAACCAATGAAGTTACACCGGTAGTCAATGCAATCATATGTGTCTGTGAGAGTGTTTCATCAATGACAACAAGTGATGAATACATTACAATCATCATCAAGCCAACAACAATGACATGATCATGAAGTGGATCAGACTAGACCAAAGTGGAAGAACACATTGTGTATGTAGGGGGTTCATGAACATATTGCACCAACATGTTAGAATCATGAGGGGGATTAGGGTCATGAGGGGGACTAGGATCATGTAGTGGATCAAACCGGACCAAAGTGGAAGAACCCATTGTGTATGTAGGGAGTTCATCAACATCTTGCACCAACATGTTAGAATCATGAGGGGGACTAGGATTGTGTAGTGGACATGGATCAATGAAAATCTCTTCATGAGATGGAATAGGAGGAATAATGGGATCATCAAAAGAAATGAGATCTTGGAGTGTATATGTCGGATTAGGACATTGAGATGGAGGAATAGAGGAATCTTGTGGTGGATTTAAAGGGATAATTTGATCTTGACAAGGAGGAAGATCATTATATTCCTCTTTAAATGTTCTTTTCTCTTGACTTTCAATGGGATCATTGGGAATGACAGAAGGGATATTTTGATTTTTCTTAAAGAGTGGAATGTCAAGAGGATTTGAAAAGGTGTCATGTTCTTGGATAGGGATAGGGGGATAATCATGAGTATCTGGGAAGATGGGATCCTAGTCAACAATTGGATGGGATAATAAGGTTTTGGGATCTTGATATTGATTTGTTTTAGGACTCATTTCTTCATGCTTCGAATCATCCTCTTGACATGGGGTTGGACTTTGGATATACATGGGGGATCTTGGCAAGGAATATATGCTTTGAAATGAGAGAGATGGACTGTGTATGAGACTCTCTACAATAGATTTGATGGGAAATGAAGCACATGGTGGTATTGGATCTAACATTTCTAAATAGTATAAGGGATTTGTATAAATAGATAGATTATTGTGTATTTTTGTTGCAGACAGACCTTGGGAGGATGCATTATTTGATGTGTCATTTGATGAGGATGATATGGGAGGTTCTTGCAAATTTTCAAAAGGTGTAGGAAAAGATGCCATTGGACAGTCAATTTTCTTATGGGGGGTGATCCATTGCTAGACATAGGTGTATGATTTTGATCTTTCTCAAAAAAATCACTTAGGACTCTCTTTAATAGATTTGTAATAGGCCTACCTTTCTTTGGAGATGCATTTGAATCCTTACAAGGTTTTAACATAGTTGGCTTTTGATTTTGGACTTGTTTGGAAGGGATTTGGTTCTGGTTTGATGTTACATTTAGATTTTGGATTCAGTTGAATTGGTTTGACATGTTTGAAATTGGGCCTTGTGTGAATCACAAATTTTGTTTTTGAATTTGTGATTGTTGTCGATACTTGATAGTTGGTTGGACAAATTGTTGGTATTGTGTGTTTAGTTGAACATATTGTTGAGTTTGCATCATTGATTGTGTTGGTTGGATATGTTGGACCATTGGTTGTGTTGGATCATTGGTTGTTGTTGTGCAATATGTTGAACCATTGGTTGTTGGATGACTGGTTGTTGTTGGATAATTGGTTGTTGATGGATGATTGGTTATTGATGGATGATTGGTTTTCGTTGGATCATTGGTTGTTGATTCAAGATTTGATTGAACGAAATTTGATCAAAGAAAGTTTGATTTGGGATTTGGTTGAAATTTGTGTTTCTTTCTTGAAATTGTTTCATCATCTCTATTTGAGAGATGAGAGATGGGATGTCTGATTGTTCGATAAGAGATCTTACATCAATTGGCTCAATATTTGGATTTGGATCTAGAAATTTATGAAACATTTTTGACATTTACAATCTATTCTTCTCAATGTTTATCACTTTCTATTCCAAGATCTCTTTTTATTGAGCTAGTTTCTCCTTTAGTTTTTGTATTTGGATACCTATTTCATCATAAAATGTTTGACTGATATTGCCTTGTTGTTAGGTTGGATAGAATTGTGATTGTCATTGCATTGTGTTATTCATTCGTCCAATCATTGGTTGATATGTCAAACTTTGTTGCATCATAGGATCTTGGAACCTTGTTTCAATAGACATGTAACTATACAATATTTTTGGGACTTTTTATTTTAAGGATGATGTATGCAACTAATGCAACCTAGATGACTGAAAATGTGACTAACTATTTTTGGACCTTTTAAATTTTTGGAGTGATGATGGTATGCAACTAAATACAATATTAAAAGATGATCATACAATCTAGGACAAGAATGTAATCTATGTTTTTGGATTTTTTAAGATTTGGACAAACTTTTGGAATACAAACCTCAAGACCCAACCTTGGGAAATTGAAATGAAGTCTAGACCTTAAAAGGAAAAAGGGAAAAATGATGATAGGACAAATGAAAATGTCTCACCTATACGATTGGATACTAAGCTAGGTTTGACAAAAGGACAAATGTTGGACAAGGTCAAGACTCCCTAACAAGAACTTAGGGTATGATCTAAAGTTTTGATTTTTCAAGTTTGGCAAAACCAATTTTGAGACTAAAAGCAAGAAGGCAATGATAATGACAAGACCTAAGGATATGATATGATCTCAAGATATGATATTATCTAAGAATATGATATGATATGAAAAAATCAAGATAAGACAAGACTAGGGTTTATGACAATGCAATGATAAGGATATGTGAAGACCAATGACTTGAAATATGCAAAATGCAACCTAAGCCAGCACCTAAATTTGGGATAATGATAATGCAATGAAGACTTAGTAAAATGACTCTAAACCTAAGTGAAAAGGAATAATGATAATGCAATGGACTAAATATGGAAGGCAATGTGAATGTCCTAAGACCTAGGTTTGAACTATGCAAGAGCTAATCCTACATGGCATGAATTTTGAAACAAATATTTCCAATGTTTTGACAAGCCATGTTTATGAAACCCTTTTCAAATGTTGGATGAATACTTTGAAATATTTTGAATCGAGTTTGACTTTGTGTGAACTTTGTTTGGACACTTGTTTGTTTTGAGAACCAAAGTTAATTATGACTACTTGTGAAGATTATTTTGTTTGCCAATGTTTGATGTGTTGATTATGTCCTCTGTTTATGATTCACTTTAACAAGCATAGAAGACAAAATGTTTGTTTGACTTTTGAAAGAAGACACTCATGCACATTCAACAACAAATCCTAAGGCTGGCAAGGACAATATTTGTTGAATCCCCTAGTAATAAAGTACCACATTCAAGTAGATAGTTAGAAGCTTGGTAGCATTGGATCCCCTCCACGAAACTCACTTCTACGAGCATACCAAGTTTCAAATTCAAGGGGAATCACTTCCCAAGAATTTACTATCTCTAATTGAGGGGTACATGAGAGGTTTCTTTGACATGCACATATCACAATGCTTGAGTCAACAAATAGAGGGATTTTGGTCTCAAAACACAAGAGGTTTTAGTGAGGGCATCCATTCAGGTGGGCATAGATCCAACAAATTTAATCATCGCTATGCCATTCCAACACTTGTTGCTTACAACTTTTGTTGCAAACACAGTTATTTAGAGTGGTTTGGAAGAGCTTAGCCTTAGCCTATCACCACTTTGGGTCATTCCCTCTCACCAATACCTATGCAAAGTGCCAGGAAAATCAGGAGGCAGGCCCAATTATAAAGGTAAAAACACACAATCAAAATGAAAGAAAACATGGCAAACATTGTTTTCTTTATCCTTAATAAAACGAAGTGTGCAACTATTCTAAAAATCGCAAACACTTAATTTTGATGAAATTTTTTTGACTACTTCTTGTACCAAATACATTAGAAGTTTCAAAGTTTGTATTTGATGAGAGAGAATAGATGAACACCTCATGAGGGAACCTCCAAAATGCAATGATTAAGCAAGGTGTTGGAAATGTTTTGAAATTTGCTAAATTGTGAGCGTAAACAAGCACAAAACCCGAATTAAAACCTGCACAAAAGCATTTCAAATCTTTTAGATAAAATTATTAAATGTATTGAATGCATAAGCCAAGAATATAAACAATTTGTAATGATGCCAAGATGGGGAAGCGTTTAATCAAAACACCAGATCAACTCTATAAAATGTTAAAATCTGCAAACATGAATAGTGTATGTGCACAAAATTCACAAAAGACGTATTGACTGTAAGATAGAAAGTTAAAACTTCCACTAAGAAAATACAAGACAATAAAAGGACAAGAGCTATCCTATAGGGCATTTCAATTGAAGTTTTCCTGCAAATAGATTCACGTCAGGTTCACATAAAAATGTAGCAAGAAAATACACATAAATATGTAAAATCAAACACATTCACAACAAGGTCATCAAAAGCATAAATGAAATGAATAAATTGAACAATCAAACCTTCCAAGCTCCTTTGATGAAGGCCTCATTGCTCCTTCTTTCTCCTATAATTATGCTGGTATGTTGGCTCAATCCATTATGCAACTCATATGAAGCAAGGGAAAAAGCGTGATAGGTGAGAATACTAGAAGATTTAAAAGTATATGGATTCAATAGAATGATAGTGTAAATGTAAACAATTAAGATTTCAAAATGAGGAAACAAGAGCCCAATTTATAGACTTTAAGATCACATTGAATGAACAAGATCAACTCAATCCAACAGTTGAGATTTCGTGCAAGAATGAGTTAAAAGGGAAATTACCATTAGAAGTGAAGAGAAAAAGGCATTAAATCAAAAGGAAAATGGAAACTTCTATTTGTACTTGAAATATTCCATTTAAACAAGAATGAGGTGGAATTAATAATTTATAATTATTAATTCCTCATAACTCAAATTAGCCAATTAATATAAAAAAATATTAATTGTAGAAAAAAGCAAAAGAATAAATAAATATTCATTTATTTATTCAAAAGGGAGGACATGTTAGTAAGAAAGGGGGTTGATTAATTATTATTTTTTTTTTTTCAAGAAAAGGTGGCAGTGCCACTTAATATATTTTATTTATATATTTCTTTACAAAAGTTGATTCAAAGAGCTCCCAGAGAAAAGAACTAGAAAGAAAAACTCTGATCCTTGCTCGATAATACATAGAAAGGCTATGAAACTTAAATCCCTAATATGCCAAAAAGTACAATATATCTCGTAATGTCCATAATACCAAATGCCACAAATCATCCCCAAGTATCGAATGCTTCTTGGAGTATGTTGAAGAAGATGAAGTCCAAACCAAAACATCACGAAAGTTGTACACATTTACATAGTAGTCCACAGCCTGCCTCACTTATGCATTTATTCAACTTGAAGTCCAACATGTTTCATAGATGCTCAAATCGACATCCATTCACATCATTCAGATACAATAAAACCATAGAAACCCTGCAATTATAATACCTCACATACCAATTTTTTATCATTATAAAAAAGATAATTGCATAGCCATGTGCAATATTATCTTGTACCCATGTCTTCCAATTTTTTATTCTAATAATTGGGAAAGAATCGAGATTACAATTTGGACCCATCATATTAAGTTCCACCTTGGAACCTCCCATATTTGCCAAATGATCTGCAACCCAGTTCCCTTCTCTATACACATGTGAAATAGTAAAGTTTACAAATGTATCAATAAGTAACCATGCTTGTTCAAGTAAATATCTTATCTGCCAATTGTCAATATTTCTCTTTATGCAAGCGTTGATAATAATAGCTGATTCGCCTTCGATGTGAATATAAGAGATGTTCAATTCTTTAACTAGTAGAATGCCTTCAAGCAAAGCATATGCCTCTGCAAAGTTGTTAGTACCCAGTGGAATGGAAACAAATTTCAAAGCAACACACCCTGTGTGGTCCCTTATGCATACTCCTACTCCTGCTTCACCTGGGTTCCCTTTAGAGGAGCCATCAAAATTCAATTTGAAATGCTTCAAATCTGGAGGACACCATTTCACTTTATTTCTATCAATTTTACTAGTTCTCACTCTTGGAAAGCAAGGTGATATAGGAATAGACATGCCCTTCCAACAATTAATAACTTGACCATCCCAAGAAGTAAATTCCCTATTTGGATTGAACTGATTTGAAATATGAGCATTAACTAGTTCTGATACTGATTTTTCAATGTAATTGAAAACATCAGAAAGAGGAGATGTTTGCTTTCTAAAAATACGCTTATTTCTTTCCCACCAAAGTGACCATACTACTGTGGATGGGATTGTTGGGAAAAATGGTGTCTCAACCTTGCATTTATGCGAGGTTACTATTTATAGTAAGTTTTTATTTGAGCACGAAATGGTGCAAAACTCTCCCTGAAGCTTCTGGTTGGCTAGATAAGCATTCCGGTAAAGTTGCATCGCAAGGTCACAGCTAGTTTTGAAGATATTAAAGTTTTCATCTTGGAGGGGTGCAATAAAATGTTTAAACTTAATTTTGGGGACTTTAGAGGCTCCGAAACACCCTGAAAAGTTGCCATAACCGGCAAAGCTAGTTACGAGGTGATAGAGTACTTCACGAGCTTTCCGGCGCTTCAAACGGTTCGTCAATCGGACACCCGGTTCTCAAGTTATGGCCTCCGAAAGTTTGTACTCCTGAAATAGGAAAAATAATTTGTATCGAATACATAAATGAGTTGTAAAAGGGAGCGACACATGTTGATGTGTGCTTTAACATGTCATAGAAGGGAGATAAGGTCGGCTACACCTTATTGGGTGGTTTTAGCCCATGGTTTTGTAATACCGTTTGACGGTTTCTTGTATTGTATCTCCTATTTATGAGGTGTGTGAGATAGAGGTTGTGTGTAAGAGTCTTATGGCTATTGAGTTACCTCTGAATCTCTGATTAGTGGTACTCCTGCGAAGAGCTTGCTCTGCAAGTATTTTGTAATCTGTTTTGATTGCTGAATAAAATATTGAGCTGCTTTTGGAGGGTGGGGTTTTTCTCCCGAAAGGGTTTTCCCCACGTAAATCACTGTGTTGTGGTATGAATGCTATTATATCTATTTCTATTTTCTGTAACTGTTGTAACAATCTGAAAAAGTTTTGCATTACCCTCCTCTCAAGGTTAGTGTAGGAAGTTGTTTCCGCTACTTAACTTCCTTACAAGTGGTATCAGAGCCTGATCACCTTTGGTTTCAATTGTGGGCAGTTGGGTTTTTTGAACTAATCCAGATTTGAGTGGGAGCTTATGCAGAAGACACTTTTTGATCCTGTTGCAGGAATATTCAGATGGCGAGTTCGTCAGGGAGAATAGAGGTGGAGAAATTTAATGGAAGTAATTTTGAGATGTGGAAGCTGAAGATGGAAGATCTGCTAATAGATCGAGATCTTTGGGATGCTGTTGATGCGAATGTCCAAAGGCCCTCAGATCCTACTGCGGCAGCTCAGTATGATGTTATGGACCGAAAAGCCAAGGGTCTAATCAGACTGTGCCTGGCAGACTCTGTTCTAATCAATGTCCATGAAGAGAACTCTGCAAAGAAGCTATGGACTAAGCTTGGTGAGATGTATCAAGTGAAATCTTTATTAAATCAAATTTTCTTAAGAAAGAAATTGTATTCCTTGAAGATGGAAGAGGGTGGACGAATTGCAGACCACCTAGAAGCATTCAATATGATTGTGGCTCAATTAGTATCCATCGGTGTTAAGATGGATGAGGAGGAGAAATGTCAGATCTTGCTTTGTTCTTTGCCTGATTCGTGGGATTCTCTTGTTATGGCTATCGGTAGTACTTCTGTTGTTTTGAAATCTGAAGACGTGGTGGGTGCCCTACTCGGTGAAGAGATGCGAAGGAAGGTATCCATCAGTTCAAAGGAAGCCCTAACCGTTCGTGGAAGACCTAAGGAGAAAGGCAAGAAGAATGAGAAGCGCGGCAAGTCCAAATCCAAAGGGAGATCGAAATCTCCTGGAAAGTCCAAAGTCATTTGCTGGAATTGCGGTAAACCGGGTCACATCCGTAAGGACTGCAAAGAAGAAAAGAAGAAGAAAAAGAAAAAGTTCGATTCTGATTCTGAGTCCGACAAGGAAGATGGCGATGCATTTATTGTGGCTTTGGTGACTCATGCAGGTAATGATGCCTGGCTAATTGACTCAGGTGCATCTTTTCATATGACTTCCAATAGAGATTGGTTTTCTGAATATGAAGGATTTAATGGAGGTAAGGTGTACTTGGGTGATGATTCACAACTAGACATTGTTGGTCGAGGTAAAGTTAGAATCAGGTTTTCTGATGGTAGAATAAAAAAGATTAATGGTGTGCTGCATATCCCTGGATTAAAACGAAACCTATTATCTGTGAGCAAACTGATAGATGCAGGTGTGCAGGTAGTCTTTTCTGAAGCAGGATGTAAGATGATTAAGGGTGCTATGGTAGTTGTTAGAGGTGTCAGGTTTGGCACTTTGTATAAGCTTGAAGCATACACTGTTGAGTGTAATAGCACTTCTGTAAAAAGTAAATCTGCGGATACTTCACTGGAAGATTTGAAGGTTTCACCTTCAGCAGATGGAAATGGTTTTTGGGTACCTAAGGGTGCTCTTTCGTCTGAAGCAAAGTTACCTGCAGAGAAGACTATGTTATGGCACCAGAGACTTGGCCACATTGGAGAAAAGGGTCTAAGGACCTTGAAAAATAAAAACCTTGTTGAAGGTTTGAATGACTGTAACCTTGACTTTGATTTCTGTGAGCATTGCATTTATGGAAAACAAAACCGCGTTCAGTTTTACTTGAGTTCTCATAAAACTTGTGGTGTTTTGGATCTTATCCATTCTGATGTGTTTGGTCCAGTAGATGTCTCTTCGATTGGAAAATCCACATATTATGTTTCATTTATTGATGATTTTAGTAGAAGGACATGGGTTTATTTTCTAAAGAGTAAATCTGAAGTTTTTAGTCGTTTTAAAGAATTTAAAGCAATGGTTGAGTTGCAGACTGGAAAGAAAATAAAATGTTTGAGAACTGATAATGGCGGTGAGTTTTGCTCTAATGATTTTGATAGATTCTGTAAAGACTGTGGAATTAACAGGCAGAAGACAACTCCGTATTCTCCACAGCAGAATGGAGTTGCAGAAAGAATGAACAGGACACTGATGGAAAAGGCTAGGAGTATGTTGAGTGGTGCTGGTCTTGAACAAAAGTTTTGGGCTGAAGCTGTTGCCACTGCTTGCTACCTGATTAACAGGTCTCCTACATCAGCTCTTGTTGATAAAACGCCTATGGAAGCATGGTCAGGTCACAAGCCTTCATTGAGACATCTTAGAGTTTTTGGTTGCGAGGCATATGCACATGTGCCAAAGGAGAAGCGAACAAAGTTGGAGAACAAGGCTGTGAAATGTATCTTCATCGGGTATAGTTATGGTGTGAAAGGATACAAGCTTTGGGACCCTATTGCACAAAAGGTAATTCACAGTAGAAGTGTTATTTTTAGAGAAATTAAGTCTCCTTCTGTTACATTGCAGCCAGAACAGACTAAAAAGGAAGATGTGATTCAACTTCCTTCTACACCTGAAAGAGTTGAATCGAGACCCCTAGATAGGCAAGAATTTGAGGAGAGCTCATCTAGCTCTGAATCTTCAGAAGAGGAGGAGGAACCTCCAACTCAGCTTGTTCGAAGGTCTACAAGACGTAGACAACCACCTGAAAGGTATTCACCTGATGATTGGAGATGTATTTTTGCTCTGAATATTAGTGTGGATGAACCAAAATCTGTAGAGGAGGCATTAGGTATGAATGATGCAGAATCCTGGAAGATTGCTATGGAGGAAGAAATGGCATCTTTGAAAAAGAATGATACATGGGATCTTGTACCATTGCCTGAAGGACGAAAACCTGTTGGTTGTAAATGGGTGTTCAAGAAAAATATTGGTTCAGATGGAAGCATTGAGAAGTATAAAGCAAGGTTGGTTGCAAAAGGCTACTCTCAGGTTGAGGGTGTTGATTACGGTGAGATATTTTCTCCTGTTGCAAAAATGACGTCCATTAGATTTTTGCTTTCTATTGCTACTGCTTATGATTTAGAGGTTGAGCAAATGGATGTGAAAACTGCTTTCCTTCATGGTGATTTGGAGGAAGATATTTATATGACACAGCCAGAGCACTATGTGGTGAAAGGCAAAAGTAATTTGGTCTGTAAATTGAAGAAATCTTTGTATGGCTTCAAACAAAGTCCTAGGATGTGGTACCAGAAATTTGATACATATGTGTTGAGTTTGGGATTTGAACGTTCTAAATCAGATCACTGTGTTTATTATAAATCTTATGGTGATCATTTCTTATTCATTGCATTGTATGTTGATGATATGTTATTCATTGGCAAAGGGAAAGGTATGATTTCAGAACTGAAGTCTCAGCTCGCTGCTAAATTTGAAATGAAAGATCTTGGTGCAGCAAAGCACATTCTTGGGATGGAAATTAGAAGAGATAGGGCAAACAGAAAGCTATGGCTAGGCCAGAGTAAGTATGTGAATTCAGTGTTACAGAGGTTCAACATGCAGAATTGTAGACCATTGAGTGTTCCTTTTACAGTTGGAACGAAACTATCTATTTCAGATTGTCCTACATCCCCATTGGAGATGGAAGACATGAGCAGAGTGCCTTACCAGAGTGCAGTTGGAAGCTTGATGTATGCTATGGTCTGTACTAGACCAGATATTGCCCAAGCAGTGGGAGTACTTTCTAGATATATGTCTAATCCTGGTAGAGTTCATTGGGATGCAGTCAAAAGAGTCTTCAGATATTTGAAGGGTACTTCAGAGTATTCTTTGTGTTATCATGGTAATTCAGTTGGAGACATGAATTCCCTTGATATCCATGGTTATGTGGATTCAGATTGGGCAGGTGATATTGATAGCAGAAGATCCACCAGTGCTTATGTGTTTACTTTGTTTGGTGGTGCAATTAGTTAGATGAGTAAGCGACAGGCTGTGGTTGCTTTATCCACTACTGAAGCAGAGTATATGGCAGCTACTCATGCTTGTAAAGAGGCCATTTGGCTTAAGAGACTGTGTTCGGATATTGGAATAAAACAAGGTACAGTGATAGTTTACTGTGACAGTCAGAGTGCAATTAGCCTAGCTAAGAACCCGACATTTCATGCCCGGACCAAACATATTGATGTTCAGTATCATTTTGTTAGAGATATGGTCGAAGATGGTAGGGTGAAGCTGGTTAAGGTGGACACTTTGATGAATGTTGCAGATGCTTTAACTAAGGCTGTGAGCACAGAGAAGTTCAGATGGTGT